>NW_026866162.1:0-8579 GCF_026571515.1 Ruditapes philippinarum | reverse complement strand
CGGTCAACCAAGTGCATTACAAGAAACACAGAAATAGTTTCAGTCTTTAACATGTGTGTGTCGTATTTCCGGAAAATCACATACGTTTTCATTTAATTTTAAGAACGTGTTTCTTCTATATAGCTTTCGTATTTCTTAATAAGGTAAGCAATTGTATTTTAAAAGTTCATTCACCCTAAATGTGTATTTCTCTTCTGGCACTACATATACCGTTTTTGTGTAAGTATAACCTGGATGATTCTGTTGGAAATTTGTTGTCGCCGTCACATTCTTAAAGAAAGTAAAGACACTTATTGAGCATATCTAGTAATGTTTTAAAACTTGGCAGTAAAACAACTTAAAACTTAAAGAAAATGCAAGACGTTGCCTGTTATCTTGGCACAAAAATATTCAATAAAGTTTAAAAGAAGTCCCTATTTGATAACAGGATTTGAAGGAAATTTACGTTAACAAATGATGGAAGAATTGAGTTTTTCATATCAAGATATGGAATCTTTTTTTTTTTTCAATTTCATATTTGTTATTTATAAGGCGATTTGTGCTCACTTATGATAAAATCATACATTGTACAACATCATCTTGAACGTCAAAAATCAATAAATTGAATAGCTGGCAGTCATGAGATTATATTTACAATGTTAAATTAAATACGGAATTATATTGTAAGTGTACACGTACGACTGTAAAATATATATTGGACGAGACACTAGCCGAGTCTGATATAGGTTTTCTTAACATAATCAGTATTGTTTCTTACACAATGTATAATGGCCAGAGCTTCACGTGGTTCAAACGTTGAACAATTGTTAATATATGTAAAATTACAACGTGCATTTTGAATAATACAACGAAATTCGTGCGCAAAGGATTTTTAACGCATTTTTAATTTAATACAGGGCATACATTGTTGAAGTAAAAAACATAAAGACTACCTTATGTATACAAACACATACCCCTGGTTTCATTGTTTCGAAACGGTAGCTTTTGATGACTCCATTTCTCTCTAATATAGTCGGCATTTCCATGATATCTTCATTTTTGTAAAGTCTTCATCGGGATGTGGTTCTATAGAAAATTCGGAAACTTTGCCAGGTGCTAAAAATCAAACACAAGAATACGTAAAAAAAGTTCTATATCTTGATGCTATAATTAGCAACATAGGTTTACATAGCAATTCATATCTAAGTTTGGGCTTCTACTTTGCATATAGAAACATTTTCCGTTTCGTGGCTATGCCAAACTTTGCCCCGTAATCATAAAGATAAGTTATATCATAAAGTTTTTATATGATAAGGTCGATATTCAAGTCTATATATGTGACTAATATGAATAGTATTACAGCTATTATTTTATAATATGACCAGTATAAATTCTTTTCATTTGATTCATTTTCTGACAGTCGTCTGATAACTCCTTTTACGCAAATTATAGAATCTTAGACCTTAATATCTGAATGGCAAACACATTAATTATCCTCTTTATACCTAAAGTGTGTAAAAGTTTATTCGGATATAAAGATTCCAATTATCGTATTTTTCACATCTGCATCTGTTTTTAAATGAAACAAAATCATGTTTGTAGTCAGCCGATTAAAAATTTTATTCGCATTTTAAATACCTTACACGAGTAACTTCATGTAAAATGGTAAGACGGGCTTACATAAAAGCTCGAGCAAGGCTAGGAAAATATGCTAAAAATGTTTATTATGATAGACAACAATGAAGTATCTTATGCAACTGTTTCTAGGTGGGACGTATTAAAAAATTTTAAAAAAAAGGACGAGTCAAAAAATGCCTATAAAACTGGGAGAAAACGTTTCCATAGTTAAAATGGTCAGAAAAAATTTTATAAATCATGCTTTTCATTTACAAGATGCAGAAATTTAATAACAAAAATTTGCCAATATTGGAGCGATATCAAAAGAACCCGCCATACGATTTTGAAAAATTACCTGAAAGGTTGGGGGCGAAAAAACGGGGGTAAGGGTATTTTTTCCTTTAAAATGTGACAGGGGGAAAAGGGGCACAAAATTTTCTTTAAATATTTTCTTTAAAAAAAGTCAAAGAAATTTCCCGGGAAATTATTATGATTTTAAAACCCAAAGGGAAATTTTGGGTTTAAAAAACCCCTTTTTAAAAGGTTCTTCTGTTTACATAAGTATTCTAGATAATTCGTTTTAAGAATAAAAGAAAAACCCCTTTCAATAAGTTTTGTCCTTTGACTCGTAGGATAGGCATTTTCTGAAAAACAACGCTCCTGCACACAAACGTACTACTGTTATTGATGTTTTATTAAAGAAAACTTCCATCATATTCGGTACCTAGGCACCCTGTGGTGGCTTTTTCCCTCTTTTCTAGACTACAATTATATATTGCAGGTCATTGCTACAAGAGAAGAAATGCACTTGGGTTGGCCTTTTTTCAGTTATTGAAAGATAAACCTTGGATTAAACGTCAGAAACTTTGTATTGTTGTACAAGGAAATTATTGTTAACAAATTGTAAAATATTTGTTCTTCTGAAAAAAATTATTAATGATACTGCATTACATATTGATAAATCCTCGTAATTCAGACATTCTAGGATGATCAATTTGATATCAGTCCTGTATTCAAGGATTACCTGCAGGTGAAGTCCTGTACTCATTTGTCACTGCTGATTTACTGCTTCCAATTGATGTACTTGCCATCACAGCGACACTGTAATTCCAGTACTCTTGTAATCCGAATGCTTTGTATTCTCTCAAAGCAAAACCTGAACATTATTTAAATGTTTATGACAAGACATACAATTAAACACGAATACAGCGTATGGGAAAACTTTTGTATACTTGACATTATGTTCATTTTTATACTGGCAAGTTCAGTAGAATTAATTACATGTTTCAAAATAGTGTCTGTCTTAATGGTCAATGACCAGAAAATGGAACTGTAAATGTTAAAAATGAAATATAAATTTTGCCTAAAATATAAATGATCGCCTTACTGTGTTTATCAAATGAACGTTGCCAATACATAACCAATCAGACATGTCCGAGGGTCATTTAAGTTATAGATTATATATGTGAAGAAGAACTTTAAATTGACAATAATTATGGCGAATTGAAGTTATTTTGACATTTGTCTTCTCTCTCACTATTGACACTAGAATGGGCATAATGAAGCTGTTTTGCCTATAAGAGAAATTAATAGAAATATATTTACCAGTAGCAGTAAAGTTCTTTGACTCTGCAGGAGCATCTGCTGTTAGTATTATTACAAAGATTGTTTGTCCCGGTCTTGGTCCATTTATGTTCCATGTTATATCAAATGTTGTTGCAGTCATGCCTACCACTTTAACACCATATGGAGTCTGAGGAGCTGTTTAAAAAATAAACTGATTATTTTTGTACAGTATGCGAGCTATTCTGGTTTTGCTTGTAGTATGTTAAATCAGATTTACAGTTAAGAAATATTATTCATTACATAATAAATCCTTTTTGTATTTCGTTTATACAGAATTTATTTTTAGTTCGATTGTATAGGAAGCTTAGCTTAAAGCTTATAGACACACTTTCAAATCCGTTCATGGAAGCAACCATAACTGAGCATTGAGTGTAAAGATTCTTGATCGGGCAACTCTTTCGCACACAGTTCACCGAATTCTTAATATATGGAAAAAAAAGATTTGCAATATAATATGCATTTTCTGACAATTTTTATGCATCGAAATGTTTCTTGTAACAAGGACAAGTGTCTTGTTCTGTTATTACGTAAGTTTTATCACCAGAACTATCAGCAATTTCTTTCCGCTGATTTGGTGTAAAGTCAGGCAGTCAACCTTTCATTATAAAGGAGACATACCTTCTTCTTTTGTTCTTTGCGTCATTGTGGCAGGATGACCTCTCCCTTCATTATTTATTGCTGTAACAGTCACTGTGTAGTTAGTGTCTGGATTAAGGCTTGCATTATAAGACAACTGACTTGCTAACTGAGCTAAACTTAGAGTGAAATCAGGCTGCTTATTCTGATCGCATACTCCTGAAAGTTTAGAAACCTAAAATGGAAAAAGAGGTTGTAAAGCATAGATTTGTTTAGATGTTTGTTATATTTACAATACATTATCTATCACGCCGGCAAACAGTCGCTCCACTCCAAACTGTGTTGTACGGAAAAAGTTAAATGAAATGAATGGAATTGTGCAATTGACATACATTCATAACATAGGACACAGATTAACTGAGAGTTGTAAGATCCTGTTTTAAGCTTTGATCACCAAGTGTACCCAATCTTACCCCAAAAATATTGTTTTATCATGGCAAACACTTTCGCCGAGTATTTAGTTCAGAAACTCAAAAATAACATTTATTTAGTTCAGAAACTCAAAAATAACAAACATATTATAAGTCAAATTAAAATGACTTTTTATATGTGATGAAGGCTTTGAGGCTGAAGTTGGTTCAATTTTGATTTAATATACTTGGCAGGGCACACTTAAAAATATTATTATCCACATGTCTAAAATACCTTGCATATTGACATAATTATGCTTATTTTGCCAATTTGATACGATGACAAAAGAACAATTTGTGGATTATAAATGTTTTGTCTAACTTTGCAACTTTCAAGGGTCATAACTTTAGAAAGATTTAAATAGGCCGCTTAAAGACCAAAGACATATGTGATGGATGCTCACTGATCATACACGTGTGTCTATATTTTACTTTTAAAATATATAGGAATATGCAAAATTTTATCTTATAGAATCATAATTAAATCTCATTAGAAGACAACCCAAGTCTGTTCTTAGCAAATGAGAAAAAACATCAGATTATGGATATAGTCTGTATGAGTAACAGTATAACAAGAGCTCTGCTGATGCGGAGCAACATTAACCCAGTGGCAATTTCAAAAGAAGGCATCACAGAGAAAAATAATTATTTTATAATTAAGATAGGTAGCAAATATTATTTTGTTGTAAATATCACGAGTGATGACTTTTTCTATCAAATGTAAAAATCTTATATACAGTCTTATGTTTTGGATAACAGTAATAGCATATTTTCATATTTCGTTTGCACTGAAAAGGGCAAAGAAAATTAAAGTAAATTTTCATACAACATACTTAAATGCCAAGTATAAACACAATCATTAAAATTCAGCAAAAAATATCTTGCAACAATCAGCAATTTACGGAAAATTTGACTACAAAGGGGCTTAACCCTATCATTCATAGTTGATTGCAGCTAAAATATGATTAGCATAGTAAAATATAATCACATAGACCTGTGATATATCATACTGCCATGCAAAATATAAACACAATAATTGAAACCCTTTAAAAGTTATGCAAGAGAAACCAAAATTTTACCAGAAAATTCAGTTATTGAGAGTCACTGCAGGGCGGAGGAAGGCTCAACTTTTTTATATTTTTTTTCTCAAAGCAAACAATTAAAAGGTATAAATAAATCTTTAGAAAGATGTCACTTGGTCAAAATCTAGGAAAGGTGATAACAAAGTTTAATTTAACATTTTAAACTGTTTACATGGTCCAAATTTCAAAGCAGTACATCAAAAAAAAAAAAAGAAAGTAGGTTACTAGGTTAAAATCTGGGTCACCTGATATCACAGTTCAATTTGACATTTAAAACAGTACACATGGTTCAAATTCTATAGCTGTACATTAAGGACAAGAAAAAGGGAGACTAGGTCCAGCTGATATCAAAGTTCAATTCTACACCTAAAACTGTGCAATTTGTCCAAATTCCATTGTTGTATATCAAAAACCGAGAATGTAGGTCTTTTGGTCAATATCTGAGTCATCTGGTATCAAAGTTCAATTTTACATCTAAAGCTGTGCACAGTCGAAATTTCATACTAGCTATACATCAAAGAAAAAGAAATGAGGCCGCTCGATCAAAATCTAGGTCACCTGATTTCAAAGTTCAATTTTACATCTTTAAATAAGTGACTTTTACTATTTTGATCTTGATGGTCACTTTTGAATCATTTAATATTTTTGTTCTGTCCAAGCATAAATCAAATCTAAACAAAACCAACAACAACAAACAAACAAAAAAGGACAATTTTACCATAATTCAATTATTTGATCTTGACGCTCAAGGTCATTTATAGCTCAAAGTCAAGGTCAGTTCAACCTTTAAGATCATTTTGTCCAAAAGGTTGCTTTGTTCAAATATGAAGATAATCAATTGATGAAGTACCAAGTCAATTATAGCAAAAATAAGGAAAAGCTCAATAACTATAGGTCGATAATGTCAATTAACATACATGAAGGTCTTATTATGTAGAATGTTGTGTCTTACTATGAAGTAAATCCATTCATTAATAACAAAGTCAGATAGCCAGTTAAAGCAAAAAAAATAGTTAAATAAATAAGAAAAAAAGACCGTCAACGTCATTTCGTGAAGGCAAAGGTATATCTGGTTAACTTAAAGATCTATCCTAGAAAATTGTTATGTTCACGTTTGAAGACAATCCATTCAAAAATAACAAAGTTATAGCCACTTATAGAAAAAATCAGCAAAAAATTTTAAACATTTAACCATAAAGATCAAGTTCATTTACAAATGAAGATCAAGATTCTTGTCCTAAGTGTTGTTGTGGCCAGGTATGAAGACAATACACCAAGAACCTAAAACTGCATGCCTCCAGATGATTAAAATATTTTTATAAAATCAAACCTGAGTAAAATGTAATATGATTTAAGAAAAAGTAAAAAGATTCAAGATTTGAATAATAATTTACATGTTTTGTGCGATTAATGATTGATTTTTCAGTATGTATAACAACATTTCTTCTGCGTTACTAACGCATTAAAGGTTTTGAAAAAAAATATTTTGACCACATTTTGGTAATTTACATGGGTTATGAATAATGTTTGTAATGTGTAAAGTGCTTCCTTTTGGTAACTGTACAAAAATCTCTTGTA
Source organism: Ruditapes philippinarum (assembly GCF_026571515.1). Classification (NCBI taxonomy): domain Eukaryota; kingdom Metazoa; phylum Mollusca; class Bivalvia; order Venerida; family Veneridae; genus Ruditapes; species Ruditapes philippinarum. Next base: position 1,651 of record NW_026866162.1, on the reverse strand, counting down.
AATATTTTTTCAAAATGTTCTTGAATCTGGAGGCGTGCTATGTTATGATTAACGTTTAAGTTTGCGAAAGGCAACAGCCAACATGACTGTTACAAATTTCCTCTATTTTTTTCTTTGGCAAAAGACGAGCTAACATGTGTAAAAATTACCTTACAGAACCCCAGACAATACAAGGAAACATTGCAGTTTTGCAAGAGGGGATTTCTACGACAGGTCTTCTTTAAAGTGACATTATGCACAAGTTTTTGCTGTCAGTTTGAGGTAAATTAGGTGTATATATCAAAAGATTGACTGTTTTCTAGCGACTGAACAATAATTGTTAATTACTAATGTTTAGGATAAAATATAAAAACTGTCTAAAATGTAAAAGAACTGCCCCACTCTTTATTAATTGAGCATAACCGACAATTTTTGACGGATATTCATAGATATTTATCTAGGTCATGATGTTATTGATTACACCGGGGAAAGTTTATTATAAGATTGAAAACAAATATAACGAAATGAAAGGTTATTTTAATTTTACCTTGACACTCACTATTTACTCTAGGATGAGCATAATGCCATTTTAGAATATATTTGTATGTTAACTACGCGCAGCAATTTTTGACCCAAGGACATAATTGTTTAAACTTCTTTACTAGTTCCCTGGAGAGTGCTTCATGCAAAACATCTAAACTAAAGGCATTGTAGAGATAACTATATGCTGTGTCAAGGTTTGAAGAAAATCTTTCAGGAGTTACGTTTTGGACAAAGGTTTCAAAATAATTCTAATTAAGGTGAATAACTCTGAAATTGGCGGGGGAATGACCATAATAAAAAAACTATGAAAAGGACGACCAAAATATTATTCCTGTGAAATTAAGTCAAAGTGTATCATCTGGTTAAGTAGAAGATAATATGTTTAAAGATATTGTGGATGAAAAAGCACAACTGAAAACGAACAACAGACTATGCTCGATGACAAACAAGATTGATCACAAAGTTAACCACTGAACATCTTTGCTCAAGAAGGCTATCATGAAAATACTGGTAAATACTAGAAAGGAACTGAAATGTGCTTCTATAAGTAAAAGCTCTGGAATGTGTCATGGCAATGCTTGTTTTATTAAGAAGAGGACTACAAACCAATGGTATTAGCAAAAATGTCTAATTTCTGAACGCTTTATTACAGCCACAATCTATGTCTGAGGACTGGGCCATTGAAAGTGCTCTTCAATTAAAATGCAAAAGACATTTACAAATTTCAAGTTAAAACCTTTGAAGTTGTTTTAAGTTGTTGCACACAAAACTTAAACTAAGAATTTTCTCCATAACTTGCCATAATTGTGTCAAAATATATGTCAAGATTTATGGGTATTGGCAAGTGTCCTCAAATAATGGGCACACAGACATGTTTTATGTTTTAAAGTAAATGCCTTCAATAGTTTTCAGGAATGATGTTGTATGCAAAACTTTTACCAAAGGACTATATTTGGTCAAAACACATGTCACAACAATCGCTCACCAGAAACAACTGTTTTTCAGTAATAAAAAATAATTTTTCAAATCAACTTGTGGAAAGACAAATCCAGCTCAAATTCAAATTGCCTATCTAGTTTACCGAAATTGGTAAATTGATTGTTTGTTCGTCATTGTAAAAATGATAGGA
>NW_026866161.1:0-31906 GCF_026571515.1 Ruditapes philippinarum | reverse complement strand
ACCCAAACATGTAGGTTGCTTTGCACAAACAGTAAGCTTAGCTATGCAGAAGGGATTAAAACTTAAGCTTGACCAGCTATACGATATCATCCGAAGAGTGGTTGCCTTTTCTAAACAAAACACTAGCACAGCTTCAATCTTGAAAGCAACCTAATACAAACTGGGGCTCCTGGAAGAGAAGATTGTAATTTATGTAAATAGAAGATAAAACAAAACCTACGACATGGTCTTCCCTTATTTTGAGAAACAAAAGCAATAAAATTCTATACTGTCTAACAAGGCCATGAAGAAAATTGTCAAAGACATAGTTGCTCTCTGTGTTCAGAAGATGTTTATGTGGCTGAACAACTTGTATAGCTTCTAAATCATTTTAAGGATAGGGGAAGATATGTTTTATTAATCGTATTGATTGCTGTTGCTTTTAACATTTTCCATTATCCTTAAAATGTGTTTATTAGACAATTGCTTATTTTACACGGTTTTTCGATTTCTTTCTACGCCATCAGGTCTCATTGTGCGTAACGTTGCGATTTCGTTGATTTTGACCAATCAGAAGACTCCTTACAAAATACCGAACAGATGATTTACAATGGCGTAGAAAGGAATCGAAAGACCGTTGAGAGGTTTGAAACTCGAAAATTCCGCGTGAATCAGATACTACTGACGGTTATGAATTGTTCCATTTAATGTATTTCTTAATATTGTTTCTTAATATTATTTAGTAAATTCAAGTGATTTTGACCCGTACTCGGTTGACAAACAAACATTAGTCTATGGGTGCGTATCGAATTGTACTAAAAAAGAGAACATAACGTATGGTCTCCAAGTAAAGAAAGTGTGGTCAATAAATTAGAACACAATAATAATAATAATAACAATGATAATAACTTTATTTACCGAAGGTAACACATTAAGACATATACAGATTGCAACATCTTGTTTACAATGCGGCCTTCTAAAATAAAAAAATAAATAAAAACACACACACAAAAGAACACATATCAATCAAAGAAAATATAACATGTAAAAGAAATGATTAAATGGTTTTCACAATTTTAACATATATCTTAACACATATACTGAACATTCATACAATTCATTTTAGTTATCATTAAACATAATACTTTCATCAGTGCATTATTAAAATCTGCAATTTAAAAAGTAAAAATACCTTAACACAGTCAAAAACTTGAAACCAAGACAGACACCCATTATTACAAAACATGATAATAAAATACACATGTATGAATATAAAGAGTGTATTTTGTATATGTAATACACACGGACCGTGCTAAAGTTGATTAAATAAGTATTTCTTGAAACTATTCTTAAATATTGACAATTTTGTTTTTCTTCTTATAGTCAGTTGTATGGAATTCCAAATAACCATGGCATTAAATTGGAATGTGTCATTCAATAATTAGTACGTGGTTTGTAAGCCGAAATTAAATTTTCGTGAGATATCGATCTTAGATTATACTTTTGATTATTTGATATGGTAAGTCAGTCTCGGATATTTTGAGGGGACATATTATTAGGCGGAACTAAATAAAATGAAATTTTGAAAGGGGGTCAGGGGTTATGAAACAATTCGTAAAAAACATCTTGCCAAACATCTAAGGTTTAAGTTTTATTTTGATCTTATTTAAACTTTTTCTTTAAGGTTTTGGTAAGCATTACACTCAACAATCTCTCTAATTCATGTCGAACGAGCTTCTCAGAAACCTTGATGTACAGCCTGGTGCCAGAAACGTTATAGACAATAAGAGCAATCATTAACCAACATTACAGTTTCTTTCATGAAAAGTAGCAAATTGTATAATAAAATTATTATAATCACCGTATTGTTTTAACCTATCGCATTGCTTCAGAGGTTGCATTATCTTAATTCTGTTGCTGATAAAACAATCATATTTTTAAAGATGGTTAATACAGCTTTATATTAGCTGTTGCTAACATTTCGAAGTAAATTCAGGTTTTGTTCAGTTGAATTTGCAACTTCCTATGAACACATCGGCGGATGTTTCAAAATTCCAAAATTAACCATTTTCGTTGTGTCGTTTTGTGCGTAGATTATTTATGGATTATTTATTTTTCTCTGTTCGAAATGGCCGTGTTGAGTGACTTTTAAGATTTACAATATTTTATGACTATGCTAATTGGCATACATGCGTTTTTGTAGTTTATTCCTATTTGTCCTTGTATTTACGACATGTAATAATATTGTTTGATTGAAGTATTGTTTGTATCAACATATGTTAGTTTTGACAAGTACATTTTGTGTAATGTCAGTTCAACTTTGCGTGCAATCTACATAGAAAATTTCATTTAATGTATTTTACTGGTCTAATAATATATGAAGCGGAATCGCGTACAGCATGATGAACTGAACAAAAAGGTTAATTTGACAATATCTCTGGGGCAATAAACGTAAATTCAATAATATAATAGTATAGGATTGCTGTCTATTTGAACCAAAACTGTACCTTTTTTGGGTCGCTGCGCTTGCGCAGAGCGACCCAAAGTTATAAGCTACATCTGAAGCTTACTGCAAACCGAATTTCGGCTGAAATATACATGCACGTAGTAAATAGTTCCGTATGGTCGGTAACAAGTTAGAAAATCCGTACCTTCATTCATTACAGGAGGGTTATCATACATTTTGAAATGTATCATGATGTCGAAAATTACAGTAAATTTGTGCTGTGTACAGAAAAAATATCAATGCGCGATTGACTCACGTGACAGGTCATTGAGGTCAGCCGTGTAGATTCGACTTTCGTCAGTACGTTAATTGATACAGACATCCAGGATATTTTGAAGAAATTGTAAGTTCTTTAGTAATTTTGTCAGTTTCCTCGATTAAAGAGGAAAGACTTTATGAAACTGAGCCACCCGTGTGATCAATTTTTGAAGATTTGTTTGTAACAGGGTAACGATTCGTCACCGTGACGATTCGCCCCACCTAAAATTAACATTTTTAAAATTCATTTGGACTGAAAAATATTTATGTTTTAGCTTTTTTGCATTTGTTTGGTATTCCTTTCTATTTAATAGATAACAGATAAAGGTTTAACAGAACTAACTGTATAGTAATAAATTTATAAATTAATTTAATCTGGATTCTTAATCTTATTTGTATATTATAATATTTAATAATTAACAATAAATAAACTAGATAATAGATTGATGTTATAGATAAGTATCATACAGTAATATTGTTTTTATTTACTCAATCATAGATATTCGTTTCTACAAGCAGATTGTCAAACATTGTATTTTCTATTGTTCTATTAATCTGATAAAATAAAAGAAATTTAGACAATGCAAAGAGAAAAAGTGAAAGGTGTAATATAATCTGGATTTAAGGGGTGCAGGGGAGTACTATGGAGCTGTAGGGGCAGGAAATCTGTGTTGAAGTGGTTATGGTTGTTGATTCTAAACCACTGGCCCCTGCTGTTGGTTAGAAAAATAAATTGAGTTCGAATGGTTTGACCTATTTTACAAACTTTTATTTTTCATACTGTCACCCATCCAATATTATCTCAGTGTCTCTCCGACAAATTAAATTAGTTACACTAATAATTATATGAATACTATTGACCATGGTATTTGTAGCATGGCATTATATAATGGCAGATTGGTGTACCAAAAATTATTGTTTATGTTTACAATGCATATCAAAGAGGAAAAATAGAATCCCTTAAGAACACCCAAAATGACACAATTGAAAATGTTGCAGGCTCGGTTTGTTTGAGGATAAAAAGTTCTGGAAAATGTAAGTTACTGTCCTCGCCCCCTAGCACATACTGGCTTAAAGGCCAATATTGGCCATAATATGCCCCAGAAATGATTTTAATTTATTTTTCAAAAGCCTGTTATTTTTGGTGGCCAGTGGTATAACTTCTAAAAATATACTAAATGGGCAATTATCTGAACCAACTTTTGACTCAGCTGTTGCTTTTTAGCAATCAGTATAGTTAAAGTGATTTAGTATTTTGTATGGAAGTCAAAAAACTACTTTGTTTACATGCAAACAGTAAGGCCTTACATGTTGTAAGTCTGTCCTAGAGGAGGTGTCTGATTATTCTTTAAGGCTTTGGTTCTCACACTGACACTGAGTTCAAATACTTTGCCAAATTCAGTTTTTATAGTCTAATTATTGAAACAATCTAAACCAAAGTTTTGAAAAACAAAGAAAAAAATTAATACACAGAATCTTGATGAACAGTATCCTGTTTGTTTCAGTTCCCCCATTCTTTTTTTCATTAAGGGAACGCACGTTGTATTCTTTGGGAATCATACGCCACTTTTCATGGAATGGCACTAACATGTCACATTGGAGGTTCCATGATCACTGCCATAAAAATACACCTGCTAATGTTTCTAATTTCAAAATTTTACCATTACATGTTTAAATGTTGAATACTGCTTAACCTGGTGCTATTGGGTGTGAACAGCAGCATGCATGCACTTTCCAGTTCTATCCATGAACTGGCTCAATCAAACTGAGTCTGCAGCATTTTCAATATTGCTATTTGGACTTTCCTTTTAGAATTACTGTTTCTCTTTATGTACATAATTACCTAGTATTAAGCTTTAAATGAACAAATAAAGAGACCACTAAGGACAAACACATAATTTTTTTTTTATGCAACAGCTGGATTTTATTTATTTTGCTCAAGCATTGTCACTCAGTAATATTTGCCTGTATTTAAAAAAAGATTCTACAACTAGATTTTTTTAGAAGGTAATACCTGATCCAGAAGTGTTCTCCCACAAACAAGTGCGTGGTTCCCCATTCTGCTCTATGCTAGTGCATACAAAAACGGACGATAGTACTTAGACTATGTATCATATTAAACTTTATTTACATGATGATTAGGGGATTTTCTAATAATATGAAAAAATTGTTGATATAAGAAAAATATATAATTAAATTGATAACATGGGATTTGACTGATTAATTTCACAAATAATCATTGTATTTTATAAACATGAATGATATTATCTGAATGGTAAATATGGTCAACATTTTACTTGCTTTTGATTTGTTCCAATAGTTTGATGCATTGGCCTGTTTTGAGTTGGTATATATACATGTACATGATGTAGCTGATTTGACTATTAAGCCAAATGATTAATTTAGATAACTATAAGTTGGGAATGCTTTATTGTTGATATGAAAATCATATAAATGTTAAATAAGAAATGCATTTATTTCAGGTGTGTGATATAACAAACTGTTGTGTGAGGTTTTTAATTTGACATGGTCAAGACATACTATGATAGTATTGTTCAGTGTAAGTTCTCTTTAAATGTTTGTTTTAAAATAAAAACCCACATTTATTTTATTGAGCTCTGGAAAATTTTGAAACACATATTTGATTTAGTAGTCAAAATTAAAAACAACATTACCCTCATGGAAGTATTTCCCGTACAAAAGCAGTATACCAGCTTTTTTTGCAATAAATGCTGTTGTTTTTCCTTGTGTCCAGAATGATATGCACATACTGTTAAGTCAAATATATTTAGAAATACATTGAAAATTGTATATTTGTGCTATTCTTATTCTATTCTTCCCGATACATGTATGAATCAAAAGCTTGGCAACACTGTTCATTTTATGGACATTTTACACTGTTCAAGTAATCATTCTGGGAAAACAGAGCGAGTGCATGATCTGAAATTTTTGCAAATAGGTTTTTTGCTGAGATCTACATCAAATAGAATATCATTATCATATAATTATTCTTGAAAATTATTTCCAATCCGGTCATGTCAAAAGCCTCAGTGGAGTCCCTTTAAGTAATTCATATAGGACATTGACCTTGAGATGACTGACCATCAAGGTCAAATACTGAATTTAACTTATTGTCATATCATTAAATTTATTTGTTTTGTGTTCGCATATATATTTATAAGAAGAATTCCTTGAAAAATATTTACCTCATTTTGACTGTAAAAGTACATAAATATAACAACCTTAGAATTCAGCCATCAGAGGCCATTAATGCTAAAGGTATAAGAGTCTGAAGTTTACAATATTTATGATTTCTCTTTGGTTACAGAGAGAAACAGTTTTCTTTTTTGTATTTTATTATATTGAAAAATGTATATTTGCTGTCAAGTTGTGTGTAACTAAATATGTAACTAGTACATTTTACATTATTTTCTGTTCTTAGTAATTAATCTATAGAATAAGAGTATAGGTAAAAGAATCTCTGGTAAACAATATTGAAAATCTTAAAAGCACATATAATGTGTCAGAGATTTTGTAATTTTGTAATTCTTTAGAAAGATCAAACATGTGTTCAATAATGTTTTAATGATGTATTTACTATTTAGAGCATTGTAAATGTTTAACAACTGAAAAGAGTAACACTGAACAAACAGTAATTAATGTGTTGTAAAGGTAGCAAAATGTGAGCAGTATTATTTTGACTTCCATACAAAATACTAAATTAATGTAATTATACCAAGTGCCAGATAATTTCTCTACATGTACATGGTCAATGAGTACATGTAACTATTTGAGAAGTGCAACAAGATATGTAAAAGGAAAGTTTCAAAAATAATTTTTTTATCATTTCTAAGGCTTAATGGACCTTTAAAGTTATTATTTAATATATATTTAACACAGATATCATATGTGCAGAAAAATTGTGGTTAAATGATATAACTTGCTTGTTTAATACTGATTACTTGTGCATGATCTTTAATATAAGACATTAAATTTTGTTTTGCTTTTTTTTAGATTACTTCTGTCATGTTACTGTTTGATAACAGTTAAGGTACAGTAGGTTCAGACAAGTTATATACATGTATACAGGACAAGACAGCTCAAACTGGCAGTTTGTTATAGCAAAAAGTGATGAAGTTTCAGCCTAGAAGTCTTCATGATGATGATGGTGATGATCCTAGTTATAGATTCTTTGTAATTATCTGTAAGGAAGGGGTTTCTGCTGCAGAGAAGAAAAAAATTCATGCAGGTTAGTCATTTTTTCAATAATTAATTAAGGTCTGTTGTTGATTGCATGTCAATAAAGGTCTTTCCTAATATCATAAGGTTCTAAGGTATGTCATCTTGTGGTAATAACTGATCCCTTAGAAATTAATTACAGTAATCAAACTTTTTAAACATGTTTACTGTAATCACTTGTTGCATGGTGCATATGCCTGAAGTCCAGGATTTTGTGACAAATATCATCATGTTTTACTATTAGATTATGTGGAAAAATGATAAATGAATGAATTACAGTTTTAGGGTTTTTCCAAATTTTCAACTTGCACCAATGTTGTTGTACATAGGGTTTTACTTTCTAATGTTTGACTGATATCATTGCAGACCTTTACTAATTCAAAATCATGACAAAGAATTTAAAATTAGAAGTCTCCTTTCCAGAATTACATTAATTCATTGTAGGACTAGTAATCATACAAAAAATATATATTATTGTAAACATGTTATACTAGAAAATTAAAAATTGAAATGTATGCTCATAGTGAAATGATCCATTCTAAAGTTAAATTTTCAATTATTTTTCTGAAGAACAATAACAGATTATGCCCTGCTTCTAGTTTCTTGTATTTGAACAACTTATGCTGTTTAATTGTTTTACTAAACCTTGCTCCCACTTTGCAGTAAGAAGTTGCCCACTCTGTTCAAATGAAGCTGTCTGAAGTACCCAGTAGACAATGTACTATTTCTGGAACAACTTAATTGAAGTGAAGCTTACTATGTGAAGGAGTTATTTCTGTATTCAAAAGGAAACTTCAGCATACAGAATACCAATTGAGGTATAGTAGTCCACTTTAAATTTTTACTTTTAATCATCTAAAGAAAGCATGAGAAATAGGCGATAATAATTATTTTCCTGACATCAGAATACACTATGGTTCTGCTTGCAGTTAGAAGTGATGTTCTATTCTTGTAAAGCAGCATTAATTGAAACCAATATTTGTCCTGTCATTTAATTGAAAGTAATTGACAATATTCTTGTTTGTTTTTCAGCAGCATTTGTAAAGTTAATTTAGTTTGAATATCACACCATCCATTGCTTTTGATTTTCTTGTGACCAGAAACTAGCATTTTACATAGTGGTGTAAGCTAACTATGATAATTCATGCAAAGATATGATAAAAATTTTTATAGAAGAAATATGTCTTCGATTTACTGGTAAATTGTTAAGTATGGAGCACATTGTCTTTATGATGTGGAATATATTCAGTGCCAGATAAACAATTACTTGCAACGTGACAAATATATTATTGTTACGAGCCAGGCGTAACGAGAAAGAAAAGCCAGCAACAAACTTGTAACAATAACAAATTTATTACAGAAAAATTATTAAAGAAAAATAAAATAACAAATTATCTTTACAAATACCTGAAGTCCAAATAAAAATTACAAATGTCTAGTCTGATCCTGGAATGATCCTTTTTCAATAGCACAGTTAAATCCAAGTTAAATCCAAGAACACTTTAGAATAAATTCCCACAATAAAATCCACAAGAATAATTTATTTTAAAATCCAAGCTCCAATAATTCACTTTATATCCAAGTTGAATAATACTCCAAATATATTGATTTCTTAAAAGGTAACTGATGACTTAATAGATCACTGATGACTTAAAAGGTAAAGGTAATGAAAAATGTCAATCTATATATATTAACTAAGAAGTTTCTAGAATAGTCTTCCATTTACTACAGTAATCATAATCTAGCAACTTCACCAATAAAGATCATTCCAGAAGTTTCTATCTAAATATAATGCATGAGTTTTCTACAATAGTTAAGAACGTTCTAGTACATACATGTAGTTTATGTTCTAAAAATAGAACAATGATAATATTGGAAATACCAACTGGTCAGATACAAACTATATACATGTAATATGTTGCATACATAACACTTCCCCTCTTCAAGAAAAAGAAATATGAATGAAATGAATATTTCTTTTACATAAATTCAAACAATGTAACTAACAAATAACATAGGAGAAATGTTAAACAATTTTATACATTCATATATATGTGTATTACAAACAATAGCAAACAACAACAACAAAAAAATAACCAATTATATCATATAAATGCTATTAAACAACAACAAAAAATAATCAATCATATCATATAAATGTTAAATTTAAAATACTGCAAATAACAGTTTTAGACACGTGAAAGTGCATCAGGGATCAAATTATCTTTCCCTTTAATGTGTCTAATGTCAAGACTATATTCTTGCAAAAATAAGCTCCACCTCAACAACCTTTGATTTTTTGTTTTTAAGTTTATGCAAGAAAGTGAGGGGATTGTGATCACTAAAGACAACAACAGGCAACTTTGAAGAAGTTAGATAAACTTCAAAATGCTGAATAGCAAGAATAAGAGCAAGGCACTCTTTCTCTATAGTAGAGTAATTTTTCTGATGTTCATTAAACTTTTTAGAAAAGTAACAAACAGGATGGTCAACACCATTGTTGTCTTCTTGGATCAATACACTTCCAGCACCTATGTCACTAGCATCTACAGCTAACTTAAAGTTTTTATTAAAATCTGGTGCCAAGAGAACTGGTGCACTCTTAAGTATGGCTTTCAGGCTGTCAAATGCCATTTGACACTTGTCATTCCAAATGAATTTGTTTCTTTTCTTTAGCAAATTTGTCAATGGTTCTGCAATAACCGAAAAATTATTACAAAATTTACGATAATACCCTGCCATACCAAGAAATCGCATCAGTTGTCTTTTACAAGTAGGCACAGGAAATTCAGAGATAGCTTTGACCTTAGCTTCTATTGGTTTAACTTTACCCTGTCCCACTACATGTCCTAAAAATGTTAAAATTGCATGACAAAATTCACTTTTTGCAAGATTAACTGTCAATTTAGCATCACTAAGTCTGTCGAAGAATGCTCCTATTGTTTTGAGATGTTCCTCCCATTCATCAGAATAAATGATTGCGTCATCAATGTATGCGTCACATCCGTGTAGACCAGATATTACCATGTTTATAAGTCTCTGAAAAGTTGCTGGTGAGTTTTTCATACCAAAGGGCATGACTTTATATTGATATAAGCCGTCTGGAGTTACAAAGGCTGATATTTCTTTAGCTCTATCAGTAAGTGGAACTTGCCAGAATCCTTTTAGAAGATCAAACTTTGTTACATACTTTGCTTTTCCAATTTTGTCAATACAGTCATCAATTCTTGGTATAGGAAATGAATCAGTTTTTGTTACAGAGTTCACTTTACGATAATCTGTACACATTCTATATGTTCCATTTGATTTCGGTACAAGAATACATGGAGAGCTGTAACTGCTTTGACTTGGTTCAATAAAGTCATTATCCAATAAATACTGAATTTCTTGTCTTAGGTACTTTTGTTTTATAGGATTCGTTCTATATGGATGTTGTTTTATTGGTTCAGAGTTTTCAAGAATGACGTCATGATGTATTTTATCAGTCCGTGTGGGAATATCAGGAAATAAATGTTCATATTCATTAATAAGCTTTTTCAGTTCATCTCGTTTCGACGGTTCTAAATGAGCAAGTTTTTCATCCAGATTTTTCAGAATATCAGAGTTTTCAAGCTTTGCTGAACCAGGATCAGACTTTTCAAAATTTTCACACCTATTAGATTCAATTGAACATTGATTTTGTGGAACAGAGTTTACAAAAGATATAGGTTTACTAATTTTGCTATCTCTATCAATATATTCTTTTAACATATTTATGTGACACATTTGTTTTTGCTTTCGCCTCCCAGGAGTATTAATAATATAATTAAGGTCACTGACTTTCTTTTCAATAGTATAAGGACCAAAGTATCTTGCCTGTAATGGTTTTCCAGGTATAGGTAAAAGAGCAAGTACTCTATCACCAGGGTTAAAACTTCTTTCCAGAGCATTCTCATCATACCTTGATTTCATTTTACTTTGTGTTGATTTTAAATTAAATTTAGCTAACTCACATGCATTAGTCAACCTATTTCGAAAATCTGATACATACTGAAGCAAATTTAAAGATATGTCATCTTCAGACAGGAATTTCTCTTTTAGAAGTTTTAAGGGTCCTCGGACAGTGTGACCAAATACTAATTCAAAAGGGCTGAAGCCAAGAGATTCCTGAACAGATTCTCTTACAGCAAATAACAATAAATGGATGCCTTCATCCCAGTCTTTTTCAGTGTCAAAACAATATGACCTTATCATATTTTTCAGAGTCTGGTGAAATCTTTCTAATGCACCTTGACTTTCAGGGTGATAGGCTGAAGACCTATATTGAGTAATTCCTAACTCATGCATGACCTGCTGGAAAATACCAGACATAAAATTTGACCCTTGATCAGACTGTACTGATTTAGGTAAACCAACAAATGTGAAAAATTTCACAAGAGCCTTGACAATAGTTTTGGCTTTAATATTTCTTAAAGGAATAGCTTCAGGGAAGCGCGTAGAAGCACACATAATAGTTAATAAGTACTGAGAACCTGATTTAGTTTTTGGTAATGGACCTACACAGTCAATAATAACTCTACTAAAAGGTTCATCAAATGCAGGAATAGGCTGTAAATGAGCTTTAGGTATTGTCTGATTAGGTTTTCCAACCATCTGACAAGTATGACAAGATTTACAGTACCTAGATACATCTGCTTTAAGGCCAGGCCAATAAAAATGACTGAGAATTTTATGGTAGGTTTTATTAACACCTAAATGACCTGCCATGGGTGTTTCATGAGCCAAGTGTAATATTTCCTGGCGATAAGATTTAGGGACCACAATTTGGTGATTTACAGTCCACTCCTCTTCAGCAGGGACATCGAGCGGTCGCCATTTTCTCATTAAAATCCCATTCTTTTCATAATAACAAACAGGGACTTGTAAAGCTTCATCTTCACTATAAGATAGATAAATATAGAATCCCTAAAGAAAGCCCAACACGGCAAAATCGAAAATGTTGCAGGCTCGGTTTGATTGAGCCTGTTCATGGACGGTACTGGAAAGTAAGCCTTTTGAAAAAGGACTGAAATCTCAGGATCATTTTGTTGTTCCTGGATAAGCTGTGACCTTGACAGCGTGTCATGACCTTGATCTTTAGATCTTGGTGTAGAAAAGTCAGATATTGAAAAATCTGTCTGAGTTTCAGGCAGAGTAGGAGTGAGAGAAAAATTTATTTCATTATCAAAAGACTGACCTATAAAAGTATCAGCTAAGTCAATATCTGAACAATAATTGTCTTCTTGAATGGCCTTCTTAGCCATAGCTCGAGTAACTGCACATGAAGGGTAAAGGTCAGGAATTTCCTGCTCAATGGGGTCAGGTATCTGATCCACACAAGGAGTGTCAGTTACAAGTGGATTTACCACTACCTTATCTCCAGCTAAGTCATTACCTAGCAATAAATGAACACCTTTAAAGGGTAAGAAAGATCTTATACCTACAGCCACCGGCCCAGTTACCAAATCTGAGGACAAATAAATATTATGGAGAGGGACATTAGAAAACCCACACTCTACACCCTGAATAAGGACACTAGATCCAGAAGAAGTCTTCTCAGAAAAAGGCAGTGTATCTGCTAAAATAAGAGATTGAGAAGCTCCTGTGTCTCTTAAAATTGTAATAGGAGTAGGTGGGCAAGTATCACCGATAAGTGACACGGAACCTTCATGAAAGGAATGGTTCATAAATCTCCATTATAGAATCAGACTTGGGTTCTTTGACCTTCAAAATTGCATTGTTATCAATACAAGACTGAGGTTCAGACCTTGAAGTGGTAAGACCTGTGGGTTTGGCCTCATCACGTTGCTGTTGCCTCCTTTTTAAGGTAAAGCAATCAGAAATAAGATGTCCAGTTTTCTTGCAATAATTGCATGTAGGACGAGATAAGGGATTATGACCTTTATGTTCATCAGATGACTTTGGTTTGGGAGTATTTGACTGACTAGATGAACCAGATAAATTACCAGAACTGAACTTGGAATTAAAATGTGAGGGTGTGGACTTCCCTTTATTTATAAATGAGACTTTGTGGGTTAAAGAATAATCATCAGCTAGACGGGCAGCTTCTTCTAAAGTTTCTACCTGTTTTTCATCTAAAAAAGATTTAACATCAGAGTGAATACAACGTTTAAACTCTTCAACCAACATGAGCTGTCTGAGCTTTTCATGATTTTTATTAATTTTCTTAGATAGACACCACCGATCAAAAAGTTGTTCTTTTTCTCTTGCAAATTCGACATGGGTTTGACCAATTTCTTTCTTAGAATTTCTGAATTTTTGCCTGTAGGCCTCTGGTACTAACTCATAACCTTTCAGAATTAATTCTTTTACATTATCATAATTAGAGCTTTGTTCAACAGTAAGTTGTGTATAAATTTCACGAGCTTTACCAATTAAGACGCTCTGTAAAAGTAATGTCCAGTGCTCTCTTGGCCATTTTAAATTTTCAGCAACCTTTTCAAAATGAAGAAAATACTTATCAACTTCTTTTTCTTGGAAAGGTGGAACAAGCCTAATATTTTTAGTGACATCAAATTTTGAATTTATTCTATGTTCAAACTGATTTGCTCTCTCTTTGATTTCTAATTCTCTCATTCTTAACTGAAATTCTCTCTCTTCTCTTTCTTTTTCTAATTTTCTCTCTTCCCTTTCTTTTTCAAACTGCCTTTCCCTTTCTTTTTCTTCCCTTTCTTTTTCTAACAGTAACTGCCTTTCTTCCCTTTCTTTTTCTAACTGTCTTTCTTCCCTTTCTTTTTCTAATTGCATTTTTTCTAGTTCAAATTTAAATTGAAGTTCAAGCTCTTTTATCTTAATTTCAGAAATTTCAGAGTGTTTTTCAACAATGTGAGAAAGTGCATCTTCTCCAAAAATATCTTCATCCACAAAATAATGAATCAGAAGATTTTTAATTTCTTGTTTACGCATTGAAGATTTAATTTCTGATAAATTATACTTTTTTGCAAGATCGAGCAAATCAGTTTTCTTAGCCAAATCTAATACCTCCTGGGAAGGTTCAGCTACAAACTTTTCTAAATTAAAAGACATGACTGCTTGTTGCTGGTTTTAAACTCAGAAAGTGATGTGTTTCAAAAATTTCAAAATTGAAAGGCACACTTAATAGAACAACTATGATATCAACTCAAATGAGTAAATACGGTAATAATAAAATGTAAAGTAAACGGTAATAATTTCCAATATTGTAGCCAAAATAAATATTCAATCCCGGACGAGCCCCCAATTTCTGTTACGAGCCAGGCGTAACGAGAAAGAAAAGCCAGCAACAAACTTGTAACAATAACAAATTTATTACAGAAAAATTATTAAAGAAAAATAAAATAACAAATTATCTTTACAAATACCTGAAGTCCAAATAAAAATTACAAATGTCTAGTCTGATCCTGGAATGATCCTTTTTCAATAGCACAGTTAAATCCAAGTTAAATCCAAGAACACTTTAGAATAAATTCCCACAATAAAATCCACAAGAATAATTTATTTTAAAATCCAAGCTCCAATAATTCACTTTATATCCAAGTTGAATAATACTCCAAATATATTGATTTCTTAAAAGGTAACTGATGACTTAATAGATCACTGATGACTTAAAAGGTAAAGGTAATGAAAAATGTCAATCTATATATATTAACTAAGAAGTTTCTAGAATAGTCTTCCGTTTACTACAGTAATCATAATCTAGCAACTTCACCAATAAAGATCATTCCAGAAGTTTCTATCTAAATATAATGCATGAGTTTTCTACAATAGTTAAGAAAGTTCTAGTACATACATGTAGTTTATGTTCTAAAAATAGAACAATGATAATATTGGAAATACCAACTGGTCAGATACAAACTATATACATGTAATATGTTGCATACATAACAATTATATTTTCAGATATTTGTAGCTTCAGTTATGGGAGAACATAAGATTAATTGAACTGGAATCCCTTCAGACGTTGACATAGCTAAATTCCACAGTTTCAACTATAAATGGACATTGAATAATTATACATTGGTTTTATTTTATACATGTATCTGTTAATATTTTTGTTTTCAAATATTTCCCAATATTGTTAATTTTGGATAATATAATGCCACAGAAAACTTGTCGGTCTTGGAGTATGGCTGTTTAACAAAAACACTGCAGATTGTTCATCAGAACAATGAAATTACAGTTTTGCTCATTAATGAACTAATTTACATAAATATATAATTTTTGTAAGCATGAAGAAATTTGGAACATATCATATAATGGATATTTGTTTCTTTTGCATGCAAGATCCAAATATATTTCATAGAGTGAACAGCAGATTAAATATTTTCATGAATGGCATTGAAAAACATATATTATGTATTAGTATAACTTTGCCACAATGTTGGTAAATGGAGGCTGCTATTTTACTGTGACTGAAAGTAGTTCAGATATGACGCCTTATGATGTCCGAGGTTTATAGCCCATCATACAAGCCAAAGAGAGCAGATTTTTTTTCTGTGTAGATTCATTAATTTTCAATGTTCATAACTGAAAGTGATTCTGTCATATTTCCTGAATTTGTTTAATTTCCTTCCTGATTTGCAAATATTAATTATCTACTCTTTATTTATCACATTTTTCTGAGAAATAAATGTTTTTCCCACAAAATTTCTGTTTGTTTATAGGCTTTTCATCCTCATTCAAATAAAGTCTGGCTACTTTTGAAATTATACTTTATTGTGAAATAATCTAAAAGTAATGTCATTTTTTTTCTGAAAAGCATGTTATAAGTTATGGTGTTCAATTGATTTCTGAAGGACAACTTATGAAGGAAATGAAGTGTGTTGATACTTGCCATGTTAGTATCAAAAGACAGATTTAGTTCAATTTTGGTCACAATAAATTATTTTTGATGCAGTTATGCCTCTTTTTAGCTCGACTTTTTCTTTTTAAAAAATAGAGGTATCGTAACAGTCATGTTGGCATTGCCGAGGTTATCCACAAACTTGTATTTTGATCATTACTTTTTAGCTCACCTGAGCACAATGCTCATGGTGAACTATTGTGATCCTCCACCATCAGTTGTCGTGGGTCGTCAAAAATTTCTTTAAACAAATCTCCCCAGAAACCAAAGACTGCACAGTAACCAAACTTTGTACTCATTCACAATCACTGAAAGTTTATCCCTGATGGAACACTTATTACTAGTATACATATAAACAGAAAGATTTTTCAACCATTTTCTTTTCGAGTTGTTTGAACTTGATAACTTGAATATCAGATTGATAATAACTATAATCCCCAAGAATGAGCATGTTTTTCATATGCCTTATAAGTAGATGAAATTATCAATGCTTAGTCATTGTTAATAGAGGACTTGGTTATCTACTACCAGCTTCTGCTTCTGTCAGTAGTGTACTCTTAAAATTTATTCAACTTTCAAATTATTATTTTAGGATATAAAGCAGTTTGGTTTTTCGATCTCAACTGAACCACTTGAGAAAAAATACTGGTTTTTAGTACTTTTGATAAACCGTGTTGTAATTGTTCGATATCAATGATAAATCATCCTGAATTAAATCAAATGGCAAATATTGCTCTTTCCTTTGTACTCAATCATTTCCACTTGAATATGACATGAACATTTTCAAAAAATTTGCAAAAGGACATGATTTGGCCTTTCAAGTGATCACCAGCAATATAATGTCATATAAATTTGTCAGCGCAAGCGACCCTCCAGTGCTTTCAGTGCTTTGATTTAATTATCTCGGCATCTTAACATCATGTAGTTAACTGCTACACAATGAAAATTTCATCTGAAACCTAAAGGGTGTATTCAAAAATGAGACATGTGGATTTGAAGATTAATTAGCTTAATCAATGAAACGGATATCACACTAACTTTAACAATTCCGAAGACATTCATAAATGTCCTCAGAACTAAGATAAGGCGATTATTTTTTTGTGGTATTCGGACAACATATTATAGGATTATGATATTTGTGCAACAGAAGAACAAAAACACACACAAAAAAGAAAAAAAAGACACATGATTCTTAAATAATCCGCAGTAAAAAAAAATCGCCGGTTTAATCGTTCATGCTTTACAATCTTTTACGACAAATTATTGATGTGTGCTTGCAGTATTCTTAAATACAGACTAAACATGAGTTTGACGAGTTTGTAGCTGTAAAAAGCCAAATTTGAATCTCATGATACATTGTAATCACTTTTAATGAACGTTTGTTATGATAACTCAAGTTGAGTTAAGCAGTCTACACATTTCAATAGGATGATTATTATTAAGGACAACCTGAAATTATATGACAAACAAAAGGCAAGTGAACATCATAATCAATATAAAATGCAGAAGATTCAAATACATTTGAGAATAAAAATTGTTCTGTACGCAGAAACTGTACCAAGCTCTGGGAGTACTGTGATAAATTATATTTGATAAATTTATCAATTTGTATTTACGCTAGAATATTTATGTCAGTCCGATATCGAGATAAGTGACTGCTGATAGACGATTCAAACATGCATATACCCCAATGTTAACGCCGAGAAATGTCTAAATCACTCATTTCTTCTTTCTTTGAGTAATTTATCTCAAGGGAATTTTTACGTCCGACTCGCAGACGGACATTTTTACGTTAACTTTATTATATATATATTACTTTGATGTACTTTCGACAAACACTTTTAAAACCAATCTCTTTAGAAACTTGCTTTACCGTTATGCCCGCAATGTCAGCATGACCTTGGCATGCTCCTCTAGCTCCCTTAAATACTGAAATATATTTTTAAAAATAAGGTATGTATCGTTTCTGTTTGACTTAATTGCATTGTAAAATATTTGTTTGTCTTTATCCAGAAACAATGACGTAAATTATAAAACAAGTACATTTGCAAAATGACCTTGTCTTTGTTATGCTCTTTAATATTGATAACTTGTCATATATGATTATTTTGTGCCCAAAAGACTGTTTTTTTTAATTAGTCGATTAGTTTAGTTTTATGATAGGAATTTGTTACATTTTGATCGTGTTATGTTATAGTACCTGGTATGTTTTATTATGGGCATCATATTGCAAAAATACAAATAAAATAATAATAATCAAAATAATAGAATCCACTACAGAAAACAAATTTAAGATTCATTTTATTATACACAAGCGTACAATTTATCACATTGGACTGAATTATTGTCATAATATGCTAAAACATGATGATTTAACGAGTATTAGATTGTGTTAGTTTCAATCAATAAATGATTGATTTAGGTTGGTTGTGTATTTATTTATAACATTTCCTCTTTGAATGCTATGATTTAGTCTTGGTTCCCAAACTGTAATAATTAGGATTTTACAATATACATTTTCAACTGATTCGAATTATCATAAGGTTTTTGCACGATATGTATACATACATATCAATATCATCTATACAACGGTAACCTTATGGCACGGGTCTACTTCTGCTGAAAACAACTCGGCTATGAGAAGGATCAACCATAATCATACAGTTAAATAGACGATATTGAATGAGTGTAAGTTTAATACTAAATTTATTAAACAATTTGAATAAAATCATATTTTGCGAGCCTCTGGCGAGTTCAATAAATTTAGTATTGAATCTTGACACATATCATATTCTATTTTTCACATAACATAAATAGGAGCGGTTAACCGTTCAACAGAGTAATTTGCATTGACGCGCCTTTTATTGAAACGCTAACATTAGTGCGCTTTAACGCTTTGTTTGTATATAAGGCAAATGACGTCACGTCAAAGTGTAATTACACTAGTGTTATATCGTCTTCATTAAATGGCTTTACTACACTCCCGTGCTGCGGTTTATATGATAAAAGATTGTATATTATGAGCAAATATTAAGTATACCACGGACACCTTATGCTACATATTTAAAAATGCATGGGTGAATTATATGTTAAGATCCATAACATGTACTACAAATTATTTGATATTACATTCATATTAATCGACAACGACAACAGAAGACAAAAAGCTAGTTACACACTACATCACAAACATGTGACACAGTTAATGTAATATTGATTACAAAAAAACCACCGTGATTCAGCAATCAAATAAAAATCTAAAACAAATTTTTAATCAATAGCAAGAAATCATACCGATAATCTTCAAAACGCAAATATTTAATATAATTTATCATTAAACAAGAAGAATCATTTAAAAGATACTCGGCCGAAGTTAACTTTGTAAGCTTTTATTTTATGTTAGAGTCATTTGAAAAATGACACACTCTGAGATGAAAGTCTTCTTAAATGAATGTGTCGTGTTTCAGGAAAGGGAACTCATTTTCTAACACATCTAAGCAGAGTCGATAGGTTATTATATTTATAAATACTTGATTAATTTGCAAAAATATAAGCAAAATATAATTATTATACCAGTTGAACATATCATTGTTAATATAATATATAGGACACTTACTGAACATCATAAACTAAGGGTACTAAGCTAACACTTCGGATATTTTCATGTGCATGAGAAAACGAACATGATCGTGAACGTTCTGGAGTACTTGTTATTTTATTACTTATAAATCAGTAAGGACTTGTGTAAAATCAATTGAGTATTTTCCTATGTAAAATAAACTGGATCACTAGGAAATGTAATGAGATCTCATTGCAGAGTAAAATGTTGTGTGAGAAGAATTATGTTTAAACAAAAGATAAATATCTCAGGAATTCGACTAGAAAGTTAATGTACATTTTATTTAGGAACTCTCATTTATAGTTTATTCTATATTGGCAAGAACTATCCTTTACACTTAATTTTATAATGGCCGATGGAATTTCAAGATTTCAATTTGTAATTTAAAAATGACTTATGAAAAATTATGCTTATATTAATAATAATAATAATAATAATAATTATAATAATAATAATAATATAAAACAATAATAATAATTATAATGAAAGAAAAAAGAATAAACCAAAAAAGTCACCTATTAACATATTTATTATGGATCAAGTAATAGATACCAAACATAGTAAGAGACGGATAAATTACCTTTGAGAATGTCACACTTTATGTCACTGTTTATAAAGAAAATATATATGAAATGGAATAAGTCTTGTATTTCCTTATATTACTACTGGTCGTTTTGATCAAGTATG
The DNA here is from genome assembly GCF_026571515.1 of Ruditapes philippinarum. NCBI lineage: Eukaryota > Metazoa > Mollusca > Bivalvia > Venerida > Veneridae > Ruditapes > Ruditapes philippinarum. Next base: position 11,758 of record NW_026866161.1, on the reverse strand, counting down.
ACATTCCAATATGCAATGTTCTTTTCAAATTTGTTATACATAAAATAATGTAATTACATGCATAACTTTACCTCGAACTTAAGAATCGGTGCCGTGTGACCTTCTTTTACATAAACAATTAAAAGTTGTTTGTATACATGCTGCAGATTCTACCAAAGTTATGATTGTTGTTTTGTCATAATTAATGATTGAAGTTTCACAAAAATGCATAGCCATTTACAATGCCTTTCCCTATAGCTGAAGAACTTAATAATTTAAAAATTCTTTCGTTGCTGATTGAAACACTATAAACCTGTCAGACATTAATCATTGTTTCAATTCCAGAGGTAAATAAAATATGTGTTTACCAGACGATTCCAATTCTCAGTTGTACTTAAACAATAAATATTACATAATATTTATGACAGTCACTCTATGATTATATGTCATTTGTTTGACGGGCAATCATGCACTGAAACCATTCAAAATGATGTTGTAAACAAACAGTGATGATAAAACAATAACTATTGGACACATCAGATAGTATCATTCATCATTATAACCTTCAGAATTAATTGCTTTCAAAAATTCACTACCCAAGTCAAACTTAAACGGAGGATATAGTTACTATGTTAATGGGTGCTTATTACCAACAATGATATGATTGGCCGTTGAAACATTTCTGAATAATGCAGAAATAGTGCTTGTCATAAATCTTTACATTTTATCATTTAGTGTCGGTCATACAGTCTACAAAAACATGTGATGTAAACAAAACAAACGGGGCATAACAGTCCGATCAAGTATAGGAAATGCTCTTTACATCAGTATTTGACTGCATTGAAACAAAAAACGCCTTGAAGTAATATAATTATTATTTGTAATAGATTATCTGTACCACATTCCGCGGGCATGTTAGTTAACTTCTTAACAAAAAGTGATATTGAAATTCTTTTGAATGAAGCGGCAAAGTACATGTTACTTTTATATAACATAATATAACATAATGACATAATATTTAAGTATGACATTATTAATTTTTTTTTGGCCGGGGATTAAGTTCAGTTTAATATTCAACGTCAGATATTTGAACAAAGTCCTGGTAATTCCGGATACTCCTTTTGTTCCTAGACTATCGTAAGATATCCCTCAACACTCCACAAATCCTGACAATTGTCTGTTTTATAAGTCGTTTGATATAAAACAGCTTTACTACTATTATGAATTCAATAAAAGACTATATAGATTTCAAGCTGTTAAAGTATCAAAATGCAAATAAAGATTCTGAAATATAATCAAAATGCTTTATCATGGATAAGGTTAAGTTAGACTTGTGGAAAATCCATACAAGTTTGGAAATCAACGCCTCCGTGGTCGAGAGGTTGGAGTCGATGACTTTTAATCCAGTTATCTCTCTGGCGTGGGTTCGATCCCCAGGAGATGCGTTGATAGTTTAGCACGGAGGAAGGTTGTCTAGTACTGGTGTTACTCTCCAGGAACGATGGTTAGGAAACTACCCGCCTATATGAGTGAAATACTGTTGGGAATAGGCGTAAAATGAAGCAAAGAAACAACTAAACGTGTACTTGGAGAAAATACGTATGAAGTTGTTCGGGATCTTAAGTCTGTCAAAAAAATACTAGTATTAAAATGTGTCTTATCAAAGGTTCTCCACGTATTGAATAGGCAATACTAGTTTGCTCATAAGACATAGAAAAAAAGTAATGTTTTAATAATCTAATTTGATATATCTTCACCATTTCTTTGTACCAGACAATTGATATTCTCAAAAGTATTCAGCCATAATAAACATCCATTCTTTGTAATAGTTGTATTTTTTCTCTTGTTAGATTATGTTATCATAAGCGGCCATCTTAAATAAACTTTAAACCAAAATATCTGCTTTCATTGCAAACCATTTTTTTTTGTGTAGATGAAAAGTTGCAGTGAGTTCGGTTCCTCAAATATAGCAACAATACTGGAATACATTTGACAATAAAAGTTAGAAACCAAAACTTTCATATAAAAAGTATGTAAATACCACGTGCATACGATCAGTGTTAAACACGTTTATGTTTATCATTTTACAAATTGTTATAAAAATAATAATCAATTTTCTTCAGTTCCATAACTGTATGTTAATTTATTTGAAATGTTTCATATATTATTCAGATTAATTACAATTATAGCTATGGAGTGATTTTATGTTTAAAGTATATCAATTATAAGATAAGACCAAATCTTTTTGTCCAACATAAATGCTTGCATTAAAAAACTAAAATACGTTTATTTTTAAAGCACAATTTAAAGCAAATATATTTTAAGTTATCAATACTTTATAAAATGCTAAAGGTGTAGTGGAAGAAAGTTTACGTGAAAATGACATGAAAAAAACCTTAGCATAATACATGTATACATTGTTTCTTTATACATGTATATATACAAAGCTGTAAAAGTGATGGACTCAATGATCCTGAAGGACCAGAAAAATGTAACAACACTGAAGTGAAGTGAAAACACCCCTAGGACAAATTATAACATCTAATATCCTAAATTAATACCAATGACAAAGTAATAGAAAGAACACCGAAACACAAGGCTATCTGATCCGTACGAGGGGGCGTAGCCCCCGAGTATAAATCAGATTGCCGAGTGTTTTGGTGTTCTTTCTCTTTTGTATCATAGTCAAACATAAAAACACGTTCCCTGTTGTCACATTTTTAAACCCCGGGAAAAAGTAACCAATGATCGAGCATCTGAATATGATATTTCTGCCGCTTTCCCTTTCTCTGCCGTCACAATATGTAACCCCCAGCAAAAATGAGCCAATCAACGGGCATGATCTGGAGTGCGGGTAACTGATACCCGCACTCCAGTTACCGCACTGTGCATATATATGTATACGATTTAACTCTGACACTTTTTCAACAGGAAGGTCCCCAAACTATGATACAACTGATATATACTTTTATTACAGAAGAATACCTTTCTACAAATTACAATTTGTGAAACTACTATGCTACATCATTCTAGTAAATATTTACAGATATTTATGCAGATTTATTTTCCACAAAGTTAGAGAAGAATCATAGTATTAAATGCCATTATTCTAACAAAAAGGCGTTACTGTCAATAGGAAATGAGACAATTTTATTTGACGGGCGCTCCAGTAATTGTGGAAATTCTGTCAAGTTTACCGACAAGTTGTATTTATCGCTGTTGGATATTGCTTGGTCGCCATACAGTTCAAAGTATCTTAAATCTTGATTTTGAACAAGGATGAAACATAGTGACAGCTTCATTAGTAATTAATGGTACAAGAAACCTTAGTAAAATACTATAACGATCAGATGTTAATATAATTTGGTTCAGCTATTCGTCAATGGTCGAAAGTTTATTTTGCTTTAAACATTATCTGTTATACTAAATATCAACGAAGTTTATAACAAACCTGGTGTGACAGGGTAAAAGGATTCCATTATAACACCATTCAGATCCCTAGTGTATTTACTGGAGGCTGACACGTACCACAGGACACCATTTATTGTGTCCGAACTCCTCATCGAATTTCCAGCTGCAATAGCTATCATTTTGTCATTAACTCATAATTTATTTGTAACTATTATAAAATACTGTTATTACAAATAGTTTGAAATGTTATATTTAACCATACATAATTTCTTATTAAGCATAACTTAATCATTATCAAGCCTCTGTTCCTCTTTCGTGAAGGAAACATAGTCAAACGTGTAGAAGTAACTGCAATAAAAAGAAGTGGCGCTTGTAAGCACAATTAGGTATATGCCGCCAGGGTTTTCGACTATAACTTTAAATAAGACCAAAAAAAAAAAACAAGTCATGAAACAAAAAGGTTTAAGCGGCAAAAATATCAAAATATTATTGGGAAACTTCGACAATTGAGAGAGCTGTATAAGCGAAGCGATAACCAAATCGTCTAAGTTATTGTCGACGATGTCTTTGACATCTTTAAAACACTAAAGCATGAAATAATGTTGTAATATGTACATAACAAGCATTAAGGTACTGTACTGTAGCTTCAAATAATCCTATAAAATTTCAGCCTGAAGACAGGTTACTATGCAATAACAAATATTTGATACACATAACAAAAAAAAAGGATATTTAAAAAACTACCAAAACGGCAAACTATCTACGCTGCAGTCTCGGTTTGAGTGATCTTGTTCATAGATGGTGATGGTAAATGCAAGCTTCCATCCGCGTAAGTATTCAACGTAACGATGCTACAGTGAAATTTTTTTAATAAGAAACTTCCGCAGGTGTAATGTCTTTACAAAACTGTTTTATAATTAAAGCAAAATATTCTTTAAATTTGTATTGTTTACGGTAGGAAAAACTCTTAACTTTCTCAATCATTAAAGTGTCTAGATAAACTACTTTCATGGTTTTAAAGCAATGAATAATTACCAAAAGAATATTTCACAAAATATCATTTACCAGTGAAAACAGTCACATAATTGTTACAATTGAGCTTCTTTATCAACTTATTTATTCGTGCCTGCTGAAGACAATTTACTAGAGTTAAAGCAGGAAATATCAGTTACGACATAAGCAATATGTTTAAGAACATCTCATTAAAAAGGAATATTTTTAAGTTATAACGACAATATTGCATTGTTAAATCCAGAATCCTTAATGTAAAGAAATTACTCATTTTAAAAATTGAACTTTCCTGAACTGTACTAAGAACTTTTACTGGCAAAAGAATCATAGCATCCTTAAATACCTGCTGTTTATTGACATATTGTATCAATTTTAGTAAATAAGCTCGCAATATTCAATCTCTTCTTTGCACATTCCTATCATGATCAAACCTTTGATCTGAAAGAGTGTTTTCTAATTAACTTTCATCAAAGCCTATATAAGATTTTAAACTTCTTTGAAGTTACAAAAAGTCAACTCAAAGTCAGTGTTAGGAAAGCTCAAAAATATAATTAAGTTCAAGTGTTTCTCTTCTTAGGCAAGTTGGTACAATATTCCTATGCTATCTTGCAAAAGGATGAATGGTTGTGTTTTGCACAGTAAATTAATTATAAAGAGGTTATTTTAAATTTGATGTTGTTAATTGATTAAGTCTTTAATTGTCAGGATTTATGTCATTTCACATTAAAATTTTTGTTGTGCCTATCCAACTAAATTCAGAGACACATGACCATTTTTTCTGTGTCCATGGTGTCTGTTATTACAAAGAGTGCATACATTTTCATTTTTTTCCTCTGCTATATTGTAAGAAGTATTTATCTTTCGAATATATATAAATGTATTATATTGAAAGTACATTTCATGTTTACTTTATTTCTTTTTTTAAATTTGTTGATAATTTCTTATGTCATAAACTTTAAAATAAATTTACAAATCACTACTGTTCTGGTTTCCATCTCATATCTGATTTCTCCAAAACATAAAACATAAGAACCAGTCGAACCGGGTGATGCTTCCCGATAGGTGTTTGACATATAGATGAATGTCCTAACCTTGTCGTTTCAAAGTTATGTCCCGGTAAAATTTCAAAGTGCAAACACGGCAAATAGCAATTACTCCATAATCAGGCTAGGCACAGTTACGGCTCTTATGCACTGCACTTCTGCTTAATAAAATCTATCTAACTACTTAGTTTCTTGTTGATACGTCTTGCCTTTTAGAGTTATGTCTCGGACAAAGTTCAAAGTGTATGGATAAAAAACGGGCAACACCACATAAGGCAAGGCAAATATACTGCTCTTATGCACTGCTCTTCTACTAATTAAGATTCACTACCTACTTAGTTTTTTGTTGATACCTTTTGTAATTTAAGACGTATGTCTTGGACAAAAAAGTGCGGACGGACGTACGGACGGACGGACAAAGCAGCAATTTTATGCTCTCACTTTGTGGAGCATTAAAAGTCGTAGTCTCATTCGCATTTAGACCATCCAAGAAATTTAAGTTTCAGAACAACATTGATACGGTTGTTCTTGTAAATCATTGCTAGAATTAAATGAATCATCACACTTTGTTATGTTCTTGTTTTAATTTAGATATTATGATTTTATATTGATCTGTTTGCCTTACAATAGTTTATCTGTTATTGAATATATAAACGTTTAAAACAGCGTGCAACTTCTCTTGATGTTTACTCCAACGTGACTGATTGACTTCAAACCGGTATTGTTATCTGACTTATATATAACCAAAAACGTACTTTTGTTGAAGATTTCGCCTATGGACAGTTTAAACATAGAATGATTTTTATCAATGCAATTGACTTCATGTCTCATAAATAGATAATATATACAACATGTATATATTTACACATGTCTTTATGAATATCATATATAGAATTGCATTCCTAAAATATATAGCATAGTTTTTTTTTCAAGTTGTCTTCCAGCGGTATGTGTAAATTAGTATTAAATGACCAACAAGGTACTTGATTAAGCAAGAAGTATTTAGTGTCTATATTTATTTTTATTTTTGTTCAGTTTTTTGTCTTCATATTAGACATTTTGTAAGATTGAGAAGTTTAAAAAATATTTTGAACAGGCAAACTGTCATATTGATTAATATCTCTAAGTTGTTCAGACTATATTAACAATATGTGTATCATTAAATACTGCCCCAATGAATTCTAATGATTAATGAATGGTGTGTGTTTGTCTAGGGAAATGATGCAGTGAACTATATAGTACAATAACCTGAAACAAAAACATACAAGTCATTGCCTTTTTGCATTTGTCTTTTTATTTTCGTTTCTAATGTTATTATGTCATTAACCCATAAAAAGTTTAAGCATTTGAGGTAACATGCATTATCCTAAGTTTGCACTTACTAAAATACTTTATATTATGTAATAATTAATCTTCGAGCATATTATTATCCAAAATTCTTGTTACAGTACTGCTAAGTGTTCTGACATAATGTATCTGAAATGTGTAAAAGATCTAATTTGATAATATAAGATATGGTGTGGTATATATTTGAGTTTTGTTGTCAATATTTGAATCTTTTTATTATAAATAGAACCACATAGTGAGTTATTAAATTATAAACTTAGTAATTGCCATAGAAGTAGTTTAAATGTGTACAATTTACTCCTTTATAGTAAAATATGGTATAACCGATGACAATAAATGCATGTAAACTTATGATGTTACTTTAAATAAAAAAAGGAGAAATTGTGTTATGTTTAAGTAGCTACTAATTTCAATATTTTAAGGATGGTTACAATAATGTAAATTTGCAATGGAAATCAAAATTGTATCACAGTAATGATATGTACCAAATATCAATTATTTTTTTTTTCGCACTAAATTAATGCCAAATACAATGAATTATCTTGAGCATTGAACGTTCTGATTTAAAAGTATAATGCGATATTTATCAATCACTAAGTAATTCTAACATAACTCCGTTGTAGAACCACACATAATAGTTTGTTTAAAAAATAACAAAAAAAACAATTATATCATAAAATGTACCGATACTAGGCCGAGGTTAAGGCTAGTTTATTAGTGTGTAAATAATAATACACTGAGGGGCACCAGAGGTATTCCTCAGCCAGTGAACTTGAAATTCGACATATGACCATTACAGTATCGGTGTGTATTAAAACGCAGACACAACATCATCAACGACAGTAACTCTAATAAGACTAATAAGAGTTCTCGTTATGTATAGAAACAGAAAATAAAGACACAATATTTTCCAACTTACATGTTATTTTTCGAGTGTTGTCAATCGCACTGAAACTTTGAAAAGGGCACTGTAATTCGTGTGTGTATGTGTGTTTATAGTATAAAGATATAGATTCAAACTTACTTTTTATTATAACAAAGACTAGTTGACTATTTTATGTAGCCAGAAACTACTATGAATTGATTTTTTCAATACCTTTTTAATAATTATGTATAAAATCTAACGTTGTAATGTTGGCAACAGGCATAATTAAATATGTAAACATCATATCTTTTAATTCACAATGACTACTGGAATCTGAAATATATCATACTATATATTTCAACAAAAGTTAAAAGATAACATAAATAATGTTTAAAGATGCTGCTTTGCTTCGGCTTATTTTTCATTGTTGTTTGTTCCAGTTAAACATTATCATCACGCACGCGTAATTATGTTTATTATTCCGAGTCAAAATTTGTTTGCATGACATGTTGATGTTAATGTTACACTGAAGTGTTTTAAATGTTTTATTATCCCATATATTATTTGCCAATGGAGATTGTGCTCAGGCTATATTATGTTTTTCCTGTTTTCGTCATGGTAGCTGTCAGTTTGATGTATCAGTTTCAGACAAAACTGATTATTACACGGTTGCTTGATGTTCCCTGGGGGTATCTTACGTGAATTTGGTAACGGTCTGTTCCAGAAACATTTCCATACTGTATATCTTTGACCAGGAAGGGGAATATTTTATCATTCTATTTAAGGAAGTAATCTCTCCACTTTTTAGGGTACTCTAAATTTATTACCCAAAGTTGTTAAGTAACGATTCTTAAATGTTATTCTATACAGCATACATTCCTTTGTTATAAGTGAATGCATTTTATATTTTTTAAGTAAAAGGACGTGTACTTTATAGACAGGTATCAGCTAAAATAGAGAAAATAAGAATATTGCAGAATTTTGTTCTCATATGTTCACCGGAACTGTAGGCCCTACTTTAAAAAGTTTTGACCTGTGAAGGTTACCCAGTAAAAATTAAATTAATGTATGTATCATTTCAAAATTAACAAGAACACATATTAAAAAAGTTTTTTCAAGGTTTTTACATTTACAAATGTGTCATAAGATTGCAACTAGTACTAAATTGAGAAAAGTCTGTGTGGCTTCTTTACTGAAAAGTAATCGAGAAATATATTTGCTGATTCTTATAAAGGTATATATAAAAGATAACAGATTCTTAGAAAATAATTATTCATTTCAGTATATTTCTGCAATAATAAGAGTTTCAAATAAGTCTTCTTAAGATTGTCTTTGAAATAGATATTGACGTATTGTGAACAGTGAAAACGTAAGTCGTCAGAACCTTAACGTATCACTTGTTTGTGTTTGTTCTGCTTTATTCATTTAGAATATTCAGTATCCTATATTCACCACATAATAAATCTCTAAAAGTCTCACATGAAACAAATCATACATCCCGGGAGAAACTCAAATGTATATTTGGTAATTTATTCTGTCAGAATCCGATTCAGAGCACGTTTGTAAACATTTTGTGACATAGTATGTAAATATATTATATATGGAACATTTTCCTTTAGTCATAATTTTAGTTCATGATATGAATCGAATCGTCATTTATTGACAATGACATCATATAAATAAACATACTTCCGGTTATTTAGTTGTATCTAGTCCTAAACCATAAGTTATGTGTAGCACTGATTTAGTTTATTATTCAGGTCAACTAAAATAAAAAGCATATGAAATATCGGTTATACATGTTTATAGTACTTTTCGACAATGACCCACGCATGCGTAATAAAGGATCTTTTTTAAATTCATGAAATCTTACAAAGCATTTACTATTTACATGTACCAAGGAAGCATGGACAACGTAAAATGAGTCGAGCAATAAATGACAACGTATTTCATTTAACATTTGTAAAAAAATCGTTTGTACGTTTATCAAAATTTAATGTACAACTTTAGTAATAACAAATGCAGTATAACCACTAGCATGCATCGTTGTTGAAGTAATTTTGCACAAAATAACAAATGATGATATCATTTTATCTAACCTAACCGTTTACGTGAGGTGTACAAGTTCTTAAATATATCTACTAAAACATCTAACGTACAATTAAAAACTGTAAATTCTTAAAAATGTTAGTGTTGAAACTGTTAAAATGATTAAACAGAATGTCTGTATTTAGATAAACTTCAACTGTAATAAACATGTATATACACTTGGTGTGACAGCACAACTCACATTACAAAACAGCTTCATCTAATTTAAACGCCTATAATTTGTGATCACAAAACGCCTTTCTGTCAGGTTGATTGCAATTTACCGAAATAAGTCGATTTTGTTAACGAACGAAATTGGATTTATGGTTTAGTCCTTGCGTTCTACAATGTATTTAAATGTAGAAAACTGTTTCGTAAAGGTAGCAAAAAAATCCCATTGCATTTGTTTTCAGCTATTTGAAAGCTTAAGTTTGTAAATTAAAGTGATATAAATATATATGCACAATATATGCATTCATACTCAACAAACAAAATATGTTATTTGTTTCCATACAAAAAGCGAAAAATACTCTCTGAAGTTTTCTTTCAAATTTTAGTACAATGACATTTATTTAAGTAAACCATGTTATTATTATACAGTTATGGACTAGTGAGCCTTTGAATATGATGTGATATTCACCGGCAGATGACATATAGACCGAGGCGATAGCTTTATTATATGAAAAGGCTAAGAATTAAAAAAATCACAAAAAGTACTACCTTATATACATGTACAGATTTTGCCTTGTTGAAGCGTGAGAAAAAAGACGCACGTGTTAGGCGTGCAACGACTACGCGAACGCTGCGCATACAAAGGTAATTCAATTTTATACTCATCATTGCGGTGTAGCTTTTAAGTATGATAATAAGGTAATGATATTTTAATCGAGAAATATGCCATAAAGAACAAAACGCAACAATTGTTTTTAAATAACACGCGTTATTAACAGTCTACAGTGTATGGTCATTGAATATGAGTCTCAATCTATTTTTAGGCTGGGAAAATCCAATTCAGCCAGTGAATATGATACTTAACCTAGTGAATATGATTTCATAAAAAGTTCTGTTGACTTCTGTTTGGACCAATGAGATTGCAGCTATATTTAGATCATATGATAATAAGACTAGTGTTACTCAATATTTTGTAACATTTATATTTTTCTACAAGTTTCCTTGCAGTTTCCGGTCCCGAATCGCACGTTTTTTGAAAATAATACAAAAATCAGTCAAAGGACGCATACAATGATGTTCAAAACACTGAATAAGTAATTTACGGAAAATGGTATAATGAATAATTAAACAATAGTAACATACCAAGATTGTCATGCTTTCGTTTGACAAAAGTGTAACCACATATCTTTTATATAAAAGAGAAGAGCCTTAACACTAAATACATATATATTGTATGGACAAGTCTATTTCACTGTGGAGAAACATATAATTATCTATTTCTTGTGATTACAAAGAAAACGGTTTCAATTTGAATTGTGAGAACTTTTCTTAAATGATTCAGACTAAAACAGCCTCCGGAATAAGTTTGCAAATCCGGAATTTTCGCAAACTCAGCTACCTTTTTTAAATTGATTAGAGAAAAAATTTAAAGACCGGTCAATAATAAAGATTGAGTCAAGTAAAACCTGGCCTTTGAAATGACGATACCCTTAAAATTAAATGCAGGGGAGACATTCAAAGTTGGCCGTCCCATGGGGTTTTTCGATTCCCCCACTGGGGATTTGGTCTCCCAGTGGGAGTTTCGCGGGGTTTCATTTCCTCTTTACGAGAATGGGAGAAAAAAATCACGGGAGAATTAAAAAAAATTATATACCATTATTTTAAAATAAAATCACTAATCTTGACTTAAGATATTCCTTCCTAAAAATATAGATCGAAATATAAATATTTTTAGAATCTCCCATTTTCATTATGGGTGGAACGCACCGATGGGTGAAATCACCCATCTTAATAATGGGAAGAAAATCCTATTTTGATAAATGGGAAAAAAATCCAATTTCTC
>NW_026866160.1:0-116636 GCF_026571515.1 Ruditapes philippinarum | reverse complement strand
TTTGGATGTATATTTTATTGTACCAATTAGATAATGTAATAAAGTTGTTCTAATTTAGTTTATTCTTAATTCTTTCCCTCTTTCAATAAAATATTCAACCACCAGATTAATAATCTGTTATTCAGTGGCCCATATTCCTTTATGCTTCACAATTTCAACGTTTTAAGTAAGACACATATGCATAAATGCGCAGCGAATACTTCAGTGCTTTCAGCGCTTTGATTATTAACAGTGTTTGCTACATCGCTACTTTTCTTGTTGTGAGAAAACACGTAAGAGCAATAGAAGGAATACATACACTCGGAAACCAGTCCACGTACAGACGACGCCATTTTAAGTCCACAGGAAACATCGTGTGCATTGTAGCAGTATTTCAGCTAGTGCACGTGCCCTTACTGATATCTTTTTGTGTGCGTTCTTTCAAAGAAGATGGGGCAAGGAACACTAACGTATCAGCGGTATGTATGTTGATAATGTGCGCTGTTTATCCGGCGCTGTACGCATGGAGATTTAGGGAGTGCAGATATGTAATGTTGAAAGTCCTCAGTAAATTATTCCCTATGCTCAACCAAAGAATTGAACCGATGCGTTTAGAAGTGTATAACATTGAAGATCGAAATGCTAGACGAGAATAAATACATTCCTTGCTAAATATTTGCATTTTATTCTAAATAGCAAGAATATTAACTTGTAGTTTTCAACGTTGCAAAGAAACATGATCCGACTGATAAATGAACATGTATAACTTCTACATAATAAACAACGAATACAGTATTCAATTTATAGAACAATGATAAATAAAACAGAAATCGTGTTTTTTGTTGGTTGTTTTTTTAATGAAATTGGCGCAATGTCTAAAGAGGCATTTTACATTTACCAGCGATTAATATATTCAGACATGTCTACATGCATTTAAAGAAAACTGATAATGTCATCAATCAGCTGTTAAAAGTAATGACGTTTTAATAAGTAATGTACTATATGCTTGTTAAATCATGTTTCTGTAGCATAATTGGTACTTTATTGTGTTTATTTTCAAAACTAACTATTTCAGTTTATTCTTGGACAAGTAAAACATTCGTGTTTGAGTAATTTGAGAACATTTAATATTTTTGAAATTATGCACAATCAGTTAAAGATCCTGTAACACTTTTTTTTTCATGGTTTTATTTCATAAATATGATGCTCAAATTAGATTGTCAATTTTATAAGTTCAAATAAGCATTATTTATAAAGATATTACCCAATTTAATATGTCATGTAAATAAAGGGAGGTAATTAGAAATTTATTTTCTATAAATTCTAAGTCAAATTTTCCAATAAGAAATGAATGCATGTAATTTATTGATTAAAGATAATGTGCACAAATATTTGCAGTACACATTTTACATATTCTTTGATGTTTGAAAATTGTTTTATTTGCATAATTATATACATATATAATTTTTTGCAAGTGTGGTATACACACAGTAACAATATCAATCACAAAACATACAGGATCTTTAAGAATAGATGTCAAAGTCATAGAGGTCGGTGATTTTTTGTGCATTTTTGTGAGCTTTCGTGCTTAGGAAATTTTTTACATAAATGGGTACTTGATTATTTGGTAATATAAATGATGTAAACTGTCTCAGATATTTCTGACAGAAAAACTGATTCAAGGCTTTCTTATTAAAAAATGCCATTCATGGCGTAAAAGGATTTAAACTACATCGGTTTCTCACGGGATTATGAGACAGGGTAATGACATAAAGCCTAATGGTCACGCATTAAATGGTCGACATTTTTATTATGTTTTTCAGTGGAATGTAAGTCATATAACATTTTTTTGAATTTTGTTTTGACACAGAACAACTGCCTAGTTTAAATCTTTCACAGGTAAATCCTTTATTGGCATATAAAATGATTTATTATAAATATCTCATTCATTGAGTGTTGTAATATTTTTTATCATATTCATAAGTTTGGACAAAAATCATTTTATTATGTTTTACATATAAAGATAAAACTTGTAATCTACATGAAACATTAAATAAATAAATATAATTTTTATATTTGCCCATACAGCTTTTATTTATTAATAATTTGCTTTACTGTCTTTTAAACAAAAATGTCCAGGTTATGGCCAGTGATGTTTAAAAGATTCTTTTTTTTTTACTTATACAATCATGTATATTTTGCATTGTATTATATTGACAAAAGTTACTTATTGTTGTTTCTTTTGGGTTGTAATGCGCATATATCTGGAAAAAAGTTGCTTAAATATTGCTTATTGTTGTTTCTTTTGTGTTGTAATGCGCAAATATCTGTAAAAAAGTTGTTTTATTATTGCATATTGTTGTTTCTTTAAGGTTGAAATGCGCAAATATCTGGAAAAAGTTGCTTTATTATTGCTTATTGATGTTTCTTTTGGGTTGTAATGCGCAAATATCTGTAAAAAAGTTGCTTTATTATTGCTTATTGATGTTTCTTTTGTGTTGTTATGCGCAAATGTCTGGAAAAAATGCTTAAATATTGCTTATTGTTGTTTCTTTTGAGTTGTAATGCGCAAATATCTGGAAAAAATTTGCTTTATTATTGATTATTGATGTGTCTTTTGGGTTGTAATGCGCAAATATCTGGAAAAAGTTGCTTTATTATTGCTTATTAATGTATGTTTTGTGTTATAATCCGCAAATATCTGGAAAAATGTTGCTTTATTATTGCTTATTGTTTTTTCGTTTGTGTTGCAATGCGCAAATATCTGGGAAAAAAACGTTGCTTTATTATTGCTTATTGTTGTTTCTTTGGGTTGTAATACGCAAATAACTGGAAAAAAGTTGCTTTATTATTGCTTATTGTTGTTTTTTTTTTTTTTTGGGGGGGGGGGGATGTAATACGCAAATATCTGGGGAAAAAATTGCTTTATTATTGCTTATTGTTGTTTCTTTTGTGATGTAATGCGCCAATATCTGGAAAAAAAATACTTTATTATTGCTTATTGATGTTTCTTATGTGTTGTAATGCGCAAATATCTGGAAAAAATTTGCTTTATTATCTCTTATTGATATTTTTTGTGTTGTAATGTGCAAATATCCGGAAAAACGTTTCTTTATCATTGCTTATTGTTGTTTCTTTTGTGTTGTTATGCGCAAATATCTGGAAAAAGTTTGCTTTATTATCTCTTATTGATATTTTTTGTGTTGTAATGTGCAAATATCTGGAAAAACGTTTCTTTATCATTGCTTATTGTTGTTTCTTTTGTGTTGTAATGCGCAAATATATCTGGAAAAAAGTTGCCTGTTCCTTCTCTTGTGTTCTTTCGTGTTGAAATGAGCAAATATCTTGAATATATCTTTTCCCGTTTAAATCAACACTAGTTTATTTTAGGAGATATCATCTGAAATTAAATTCACTAATTTAAGCAGAAACTAATTGTTGTCTATCAGCAAAGGCATTATGATGGCAGCAAAGAAGGATTATGTCTGACATTTTGAACTTGTTATTTATTGTAAAATATAAAGCACTTATCAAGACAAAAACATGGTCAAATTGAGAAAAAAACAAGCGAGGTTTGCTGAAACAGTATCAAACAAATCATGCTTCTAACTCATGAGAATTAGGCACTATTAAATCAATAAAGACATGTGATTGATTGTTTCGAGCTTGAAAAACAATGAACGTATTACTTAATGCAAAACTACAGTAATTTTAGAATATTAACTTGTACTTGTAACTGCAGGTTGTCCTCCAAAGAAATACCTTTCTCGAATGATTAATATCAAAATGGGTGCTTTGTTTATTATAAGGTATTTTTAACTACAATAAATTCAAACCGGTATTTCATTAATTATGATACAATTATTGACTAGTGAGCCATTGAATATGATGGGATATTCACTTGCAGATGAAATATTGACCAAGGCGATAGTTGCGCAAACAAAAGTAATTTAAGTTTATACTCAACATTGCGATGCAACTTTTTAACTATTATAGTAAAGTTATGATATTTTAATCAAGAAATATGCTATAAAAATTACGCAACAATTATTTTCATTTTTATTAAACAGTCTACGATTCTTTTTTTTTTTTATAGAAAATCCAATACACCCAGTGAATATGATGATACACCGATTGTTATGTTATCTACTATTTGGACCAATGAAATTGCAGCTATATTTAGATCATGTAATAAAAATGTTTTATACCACAATAGAGAATTTACTGTTCTGTTTTTTCAAAAGAATTGCATTATTATTAATAAACATTAAATATCGATTTGTTCATTCTTTTTTAACCTCAATAGTTTTAGCTTATTAACTTGTTACTGCCAGTTATTGTTTATAATATGAAAGACATTCTTACTCAATATATTTTACATTAAAAATAGTATTTTGTTAATTATTAGTTTTTATGAAACACAATAGTTTTTGGATATTTATTTGTTATTAACCGCAATGGTTTTAGAATACTTACTTATAACTGCCAGTTATTGTTAGTAATAAGAAACACTTTCTTAATAAATATAAAAACTGGTATTTTGTTAATCATTAGTTTTTAAACAACACTAGTATTAGAATATGTATACATAACCCATTATATGAAAGACATTCCTAGTAAATATATATAAATATTTGGTATTCTGTAAGTAATTTGTTGTTGTTTTTTACTGTCAACTAAAAGGAACAGTTACAGAATATAATACAGAAGCAACGGAACAATTTATTTGTTAACAAATACTCAATCAGATAACAACCCGTTTTTTTATTCAACTCAAGGCATTGACCATATGAAACTGTTCTATTTAGGCCATAAAAACTTCCCTAGAAACCAATAATCAAGTTCAAAAAGCCATACACTCTCATTAAGCCCTCCTTTGTCAATCTGTTTCGGAGGAAATTCATAGCCCAAGGTCAAATACACAAACTTTAAGTAGTATTCCTCGCAATTCAATGTCTTGCACTATGGGAGATTTCTCATGACAAAAAAAATCATGGCATTGTCGTATTTCTTAAACGTTAAAAAGATAATAGATTGACGGGCTGATTGTGTAAAAAGTTCGTTTAAACATGTTTGTGTGGATGGGGTTGGGGTGAGATGTTGACCAGATTTCTCAAGAAGAAAATGACTTCTTTCTTCCTTTCTTTCTTTATTCACATCGTATTGATGGGGTGATTTATCTATGATACCAATTGAACAAAACACATTTATATTTAAGTGTTGATTTATTTATGATAACTTAGTACGGGCCACATAACCTAACCAGAATTAATATTTTGGAGAGAAAAGACATTCTTAGAGATAATCATCTGCATACAGTTAAGAGCATTTGCAAAAAGATGTAAGGATTTTTATCTATTTTCACAAATAAGTTTTATCTATTGTTTTTAAAAAAATCTTTACCTAATATAGCATATGTTTTTTAATATTAATCATTTTTGTTGCTAAGCTACCAATTTATTTCCTTTGTTAACTAAACTATATTGTCCTTATAATTCATCTTACACTAAAACGAGTGTTAGTATTTCACCAAAATATATAGATCTAAGAATCCAACAGACTTCAAGGTTTTTTTTAAGAAAATTCTTAATTTGAAATAGTAAAAAAGAAGAATTTATTTCTAAAAAAATGAGATTTGTAACCTTACTCAAATATGATACTCTCTAGAAAGATGTCAAATTAAGACAGTCCTACCTTAAATACCATGACAAGTCATACATGTAGCACATGTTATTTATGAGATAGTCAACTCTACCATAATAACATTTTTCATATGTCATGTATTTGGCAAATTAAGTTTTCTCAAAATTACAATTATTACACTCCCATCTAAGATTACTTTCAATTGATTAAAAGACAATAAAAAATATTGGCGGAATGCACCAGAGGCAAGACATGTTAGATATGTAATTATCTTGAACTTCTGAAGCAAGCTAATTTGTAACGAGGAATTTATCCCGAAGCTAGTAATTACTGATATATAATGGGTGTATAATCCATTCATATGTCCAGGAATAATTACGTAGACCGGTGTTGAATAGCTTTTATTCTTTTACATTTATCTACTAAAC
The DNA here is from genome assembly GCF_026571515.1 of Ruditapes philippinarum. Lineage (NCBI taxonomy): Eukaryota > Metazoa > Mollusca > Bivalvia > Venerida > Veneridae > Ruditapes > Ruditapes philippinarum. The sequence goes on along the minus strand of NW_026866160.1, from coordinate 110,586 downwards.
TGAAAATGGGAAAAATGTAAATATGTCGATTTCTGTCTTTCCTTCTTTCTTTCTTTCTTTCTTCCTTTCTTTATTCACTTATTTATTTATCATTTATTTTTTTATTTATTTATTTATTAACGCACAATACAATGAATACTGCTGTGGGTTATTGTCATCACGGGAACTACTTCTACAATTCAGGATACCATGTTCTAGATTTAAATTGAAATTCTCGAAAAACTTTTTTTTACAAAGTTTCACAAACAATATCTACAACAATTCTAGTATATATATATATATATATATATATATATATATATATATATATATATATATATATATATATATATATATATATATAAATCAACCATTTTACGCATCATGCATGTATTTTTGTGATATATTTTTTGTAAAATCGAAGCTGAATGTGAACAATAACTATATTTTGTAAATTTAAACAGACTGACTGGTTTTTTATTCGTATGACATTAGGGCTGATGCCATTGCAACAATGGTAGGAGATTAAAAGAAATGATGTCGTGATAGAGAAAGTCGGCTAGACTTTAACAAGACATAAATTTTGGCGTATTTAAATCTCGGATAGGGCGTTTAGTAATTTTGATTGCAATTAGTTCTTTTTATATGGATTGGTACTGTCTAGTATACTAGTATATATTGATTGTTCTTTGCAGTTGTTATTTATACAAATCGTAAATTAATGATTAGCAAATGAAAAACGTATTAGCCGAACACATATCCTCGGTATAGGCCACCTTGGCTAAGAGACCATTTTCCTATTTCACCTTTCATTCTATAAGGACAATGTAGATTGTGTACACTATTTAAGTTGATCACTCTGAAAGCAATGTTCAAAGGTTTGTGGTTTGGTAAGCTAGAACAAAGTGATAGTTAGCTAATGGCAATCATTGAATACTCTTAACAGATGTTATTGTTCAAGTACAAAATACAAAATGGGCAAGGATATCGGTTTTTTAGAATTTGGTAATTACACACTATTATCACCATGATTTACATATCAAAGTGTCATTCCAAACTAACGCACTGCATCATTTTGACACATTTATAGAAAAAGTACATCTGCAAATGAAATTATGCTTGTAAGCGGTGTACACCTGATACCATTGCTAATGTAATTGCAATAAAGTAATAGTTAACCTGTCGGTTAATATCTTAACCACACATGTACCTACCGACATAAGCAAGTCAACTTATCTTGGTCAAGATAAAAGATTTTTTTATTTGACATCAAAATTGTTATTCTTTTTTATAAAAAAAGTTGTGTACCAAGATGTAATGCAAATTAACAACTAATTTATTTCATATCAATCCCTTTGCTGCATTGGAAAACGTCCCCTTGTGGCTAAGGTATTGCTTTTAAGCGATAGTTAGCTTACCAATCTGTACTTCTGTACTTTTATTTTTTCTATCAAAAAAGGTTTTCTTGTTTCCGACTTATTTTAGTTTCGCTATTTACCAATGAATACACTATACAAATCACAAACTTTTGCGGAAGTAACATGCGACGACGACAGCTGTACAATAAAGTACTATATCACTTTATTGTACTTTAAATGTAAAGCATTTAGGAGCCCATGTTTAGACAAAAGTATTGTTATGTTATAAGCATCCCTAGTAAAGGATAAACTTATGAAATTATATGTGGAAAAATGGCATGAATTGACAATATGCGATGAAGGCTCTTTCTACGTAAATAACGCAGAAGAAATATGGTAATAGATACTGCAAAATCAGTCATAAATCGCACATGTACACTATTATCTTAATTTTGGATCGTTTAAACTGTCTGAAAATCTAAGGACATTGTTCTCAAGTTTGATTTTCTTGAAATATTTCTGTTCATTCAGAGGTATGCAGCTTTAACTGTTTTCTTTTTATTATACGCTGTAATGAAGTTCATTAACATTCTACATACAAATTTTAGATTATTTTCTTTGAAAAGAAATGTTTGTTTAGTTTAATTTACATGTGCAATGCATACACATCAGATGTTAAAGAAATCAGCTTAATGATTTACTCAATATGAAAGTCGCGTACAATCTATAAACAAGCACTTGTTAAACCTTATAAATGTTGTGATAATTTTTCTCTGAGGTGATTTTCAATAGCACGCAACCAATGCACTTCCTATCTGTTACGGAAATCGTACATCAAATAGATTAGACCATGTATATTGACGTGAGCATTATGATAGGATCAAAAAAGCTGCTCACATAATGTATCATATCTTCTTTAATTTCTATATAATTTATTATATATATATCAAGTAAGTTCAAACCACATCAGTTCGTATTGTATGTCTGAGAGAACTTTGGGAAGCGAATGATTGATTACAGAAAAATCAAAGAGATGAAATATTCCAGAGAGGAATCTGAACAAATATTAGAATGAAACCATGTCTAAAACATGTAAAGCTGAACTTAAGCAACTTTTTTTCATAAGCGCATTTGACAGCAAATTTGTAAAAAATACAATATCATTTGTGTAAGAAACACAATTTTCCTCCTAGACACTTTAATGCCTTTTTGGATATAACTTTTCAAGAAAGAAATTACCATGTTGTGCATGCTTGTAATATTATTTGATTTAGGCAAAGTATAAGAACAAGCTTTATAGACAGACATATAGACTATAATGCCTTAATAAAGGGATATTCAGGCAAAAGATGAAAAAAATATTAAAATGATCTTATGTACTCAAATCACGCTAAAATGACGTTTCTTATAATTTCAGCATGAATTTCTGTTTAAATTCTATATATTTTGGGTTTGAAGCGTAAATATATCTATATATGTTGAACAAAATTTAGACGCCAGAAGAATTACTGAATACTTTTAAAACAAGTCATGCTACTTGAACAAACCCTTGATGTTACAATAACAGATATTGTGGATATTGTACGATTGAAACAAGTCTAAGTCATTCATTTGACATGTTCTTTAACGTTTCCAGAGTTCTCTGTGACAACTATTGTGAAATCCTAGCGCTTTAACCTGACCCACGCGGGTCAAGTTAGGAAACCACCATTTTATTCTTTATATTGAGAACATTTTTGTTCCTTTGACTGTCTAATGTATACATTTTGCGGGCATTTACAGAAAAATTAATAAAAAAATCGAAACTAAGAAATGAAAATTTTGCCTGTGTCTCCTTTTAAGTGTAATGAAAATTTCCCGAGATATTTGAGTTTCAATTTCTGTAAAAATAATTTTAGATTGCACAGACTATCTATAACTTATAATTTCTTTTCCTTAAGATAATGTGGCAGAAACTGAGGTAATTGTCATTCAGATTTATTAATCGTAAAATTTCGATTTTAGAGCAAAAGACACTTTTTAAGTAACACAATAATTATTTATTGCACATACTTTTTGTGAAAGATGCATGCCTTCAGATGAGTCAAAATATTTCAAGAAAAGTAATGATGAGAAAAAAATGAACATAAATTTGAAGAAAAGTTAATTAATAATTTACATGTTTTGTGCGATAAAATATTTACAGTATTTTTTTTTTATTTTATTTTTAGTGACTGAAATACGTTATACAGCAGTCATTATAGTTAGCTCATTTAAAATCGTATTCCAATGCAAGGCCTTGTACGAAATCGTGTCTATTTCTTTTTATTTCAGTCGCTTTATTTCTGTACTAGCTGATAACGTTACATTTCACACTATTTATTAATGCGCATACCATGATTAGCACGGATTACTTTACAGAAACCGAGAATATTATCACTTTTCCAGACAAGCATGTTTCCGTTGTAATATCTAAATGAAGCATTTGTTGCAACATAGTTAAAGTTATAATACCGTTCAACGATGATATTTTACCCTACAACTTAGTTTTCAGAAATTATCACCTAAATCATAAGTATATCCTCATTAATGATGAACTGCTATACAATTTTAATCTTATTTCGCCGAAACACTCGGATGCAACTGGATATAATATCGCCAGTTTTTGAAATCCCCGCCATTTGTAAAAGCTCTCGGGCCCGATCGGTTTCATTCGGAATTAACTCATTTGCATACGGAAAAGTTCGGAAATGCTATAATTAGAAACAAGTTCGGAAACGCTATAATTAGAAACGTCAACAAACTTGCGACCCGATATTAGGAGATATATAATATAAATGACGGATGCAATTTTATTTGATGTTTTGTAATTAATAAACGATATGAAAAGCTATTTATTAGCTTAGCTAAGGAATGTAGCTTATATCCTCGTAACGCGTTACGAAACAATCGGAAAAAGAACAAAGTCTGAGACTCTCACTAGATCTACAGTAAACAAGAAGATGGAGCGTTGGTCATGTCTATGTCGTACGGTTGCTGTGGTTATTTGAAATCGGTAAATTAGCCGTTCTTTATGATCGGTTCGTACCAGAAATAATACGTACCTATTGCCAAGCTTCCATCGTAGTAATATGGCATACAGTAGTGTGCGTCATGTAAATATTATGAAACACAGACACTTGGGCTTTGGTGCTCAATCTGTATTATATTATAGATGTTGAAATATGAATTTTTTTTCAAAATGGCTTATATTAAGTTTTTTTTTTATTTTAAAGGCGTTTTTGAGCTCCAAACCCAAGTGTCTGTGTTAGGAAATTATAATGAAAAGAAATATAATTTGGCAATCTGGTGTAATAACCTGTATAGGGTGTTACCAGATTAAATAACCAGTCAACTGCATGCAAAAGCCAATACATATTTAACATCAACAGACTCAACCGTTTGATATATGATAATGTATAATTATACTTCAAATTTATAAGCAAACCAGAATGGAAAAAGGACCAAGTTAAAGTTCTGATGCCTATAATTTTGAAAATGATCACTTGAGACCTGTTCTTTATGTTAGCCTTTTGTAAAACATTATGGAAAATAATGTACTAATGAGAATTTCATTCCAATACAAACACAGTGCAACCTGTGTAAATATTATTCTGTTAACAATGAACAGTTGCATTCCACTAAAAATAAGATTGCCAAGAATTAAATCCTAATCTCTGGATTATGTACACCGGTATGGCATAAAACCATAAATTTCACCACTTTATGTTCAAATGTTGAATTCTGCTAAAGCTGGTGCTAGGGGGGCATGGAAGGTAACTTGCACTTTCCAACAGGCTCACCACATAGAGCCTGCAACAGTTTCAATTTTGTCATTTTGGGCTTTCTGCAGGAATTCTTTATTTCTCTATTTTCTGATGTCAAATGTACTTTTTTAAAATTCAAATAAGATCACAGATTGTAACAATGTTTTACAAATACCTTTCAATGTTAATTTACACTCCACTTCTCTTAGCACGTTTCAGGACACATTTTGGAATGTTGTTAAAATAACAAAAACACAGATAAATTGAAACATGTATTTGAACATTGGCAGTAAAACAACAATAAAATATTTTCAAATGAACAGCATATCTTCTTTTTCTTACCCTTAAAATTGTACACCAGTGACTTCTTTACAGTTTTATTTTTTATTCAATCCATGCTGTCTTAACAGGAAGAGAAAGTGTGAAGATGGCCAATATTGTAGAAGGAAATAAATAATATCTTAATTCCAACAAAATTGTATGAACTTGAGCTAACCACTTATGGGTTTCTGGTGATGAAGGATATTATGCTTGAGCCATTGTGACCTTAGACCTTATTAACTCCAAACTAATGCTTAATTACTAATCTAAGCAATGTCCCTGGAAATGTTCAAAACCTTGGGACAATGAGTTTACATGTCACTGAGACCTTGAACTTATAATCAAATGGACCAATCTTAAAACTAATGGCATTCAGAATTTTTCCTTGTGAGTTACATAAACTATACCTTACAATGTTACACATATTTAAAGGAAGTTAAACTTCATGCCATCTTGAGATTTAAATCTAATTACCTCAAAATCAGTTGGTGCCATTATCTGGGGAAGGGCAATGTTCCTACCAAGCCTAAAAACTTAGGCTTACCCCTGAATGTAAAATATTGTTTGTTCCCCACTCCCGCGACCTACCTACAAATAGCACAGCTACCTAAAATATCTTATTGCCCAGGATTTGTTTACTAAAATGAAATCAGAGTGTCAATGAGAATGACATCTTTTTAACTGTCTCGTGATTTCTTAATTGTAAATATACAAATGTTGGGATATTTGTTGATTGAAACTGAAAATATGGTTCTAAATTTTCAAGTAAAACAGATGCTTTCATGCACACAATTTGTTTGAACTACATATAATTTTAATGAAAAATAAAACAAGACAAACATTTTTGAATAACTAGGAATGTGTCCATAGGACACGGGTCCCCCCTACGCGCCACTGTTCTGTCAATCTTATGACTCTAGGTCAAATATTTTTTGAAAACTTTACTAAGTAAAGGGCAAGAACTTTACAAATACTGAATAAATTCACAAGTTAACCCCAAGGTGCATAAGTACACATGCTGACCAACATTCTTTTCAACATTCAGGCCTACAAGTGAAATACTTTTTTGAGCTATGCATGAACAAGTTGAAAATTGTAAATTATTCGATAAATTAAAGTGAACCTGTAGTAGCCACTCCTATATTGTCTTTCTTATTTATATTTTATCCCTGTAGGATATTAATTATGGAGTTAAATGATAAATTATTTATGTTTGGCTGAATGAAATGAAAGAAAACATAAATACTTTTTGAGCTATGCATGAACAAGTTGAAAATTGTAAATTTATACTACTGTAAGTCAAGGGCAATAACTCTAACAAAACTGAAAAAAAATCCACATGAAAGTCCCAGGTTCATATCTTCACAGTGATGTAAATCATTATTCCTGTAATTTAGTGATGTTGATCATTATTCCTGTAAAGTTGGTTGATTCTCACTCAAGCACTCAAGGAACAAATAACAACATAATAAAATGTTTTTTACTAAGTCAAGGGAAATAACTCTACAAATACTGGATAAATCCACAAGCCAAACCCCAGGTGCAAAACTAAATATGCTGAGCAACCTTCCCGTAAGGTTTAATGACTCTATGTCAAATCCTTTTTGAGTTACATGTGACACAAGTTGAAAACTGCAAAATTTTTACCAAGTCAAGGGCAATTACTCTAAAAATCCTAAATAATTCCAGACGAAAATACCCAGATGCGCAACTACACATGCTGATCAACATTCCTGTAAAGTGTCATGACTCTAAGTCAAATACTTTTTGAGTTACATGCCACACAAGTTGAAAATTGCAAAATTTTACTAAGTCAAGGGCCATAACTCTCAAAATACTAAATCCAGACGAAAATACCTAGGTGCACAACTACACATAATGTTCAACATTCCTGTAAAGTTTCATTGCTGTAGGTCAAATACTTCTTGAGTAACATGCGACACAAGTTGAAAATTGCAAAAATTCAATGGCAGTAACTCTGAAAATACTAAAAATATCCAGATGAAAATACCAAGGTGAACAACTACACTTGCTGATCAACATTACAGTAAAGTTTCATGACTCTAGGTGAAATACGGACGGACGGACAAGGGTAAATCTAAATGCCCGCCACTAAAGTGGGGGCACAAAAATAAATATTTTATCAGCCCACCTATCCTATCTAAACTGGAATGGGATGAGGGAGTAAATACAAAGATAATTTTAAGGCTTGCCTTGTTTGATTGAACAAGGATTTTATATAAAATGCCCCTGTGTCATTGGTCTAATAAACTAGATTGGACTACAAAAAATTCATAGACTAATAACAACTAGATCTCCGCGAGTCGGATGTGTTGCCTTGTGAACAATATAGTTTAGGAGAAATGGCCAAGACAAAAATGAAATATGAAAATTAACAAAGGGCAATAAAGTTAAAGCCACTAATAGCAAATAACAAGCAAAGCCAAAATTTAGACATTTAACCTTGAAGGTCAAGGTCAATTATGAAAGAAGGCCAAGGTTAGACAATACACCAAGAACTTTAAAAGTTATGAACAAGGTTCAAGTTTGCAGAAGGCAACGGCAGCAACCTCTATTTCTTTTTTCAAAAAAAAAAAAAAAAAGAAAAGCTGAGCTAAAGTGAATGACATAGTACATGTATATCAAAAGATATAATTGAATAATACTTTTAACTTTGTTACTACATTAAAGCTCATAGCAGCACTTATACTTTAATAGATTGGATAATATTTTGCACTTGTATAAAAAGTAGTCATTTTTCTGACAAAATATTAAAAACAGACCTTGAGTCATGACAAATGAATCAAGAGATTTTTTTTCGAAACAAGATAGATACAGTGCCATATCTAAAAAGATATTTCATAAAACTATCATGAATACCAGGTGTTCAATGTCAGCTTAAATATGTTTGAATAGTTGGGCAATCAGTGTAACACAACACTATTTATCATTCTTTCCCATAAAAAGTCAATAATATCTTGATTTATGTTCCTCATGAATGGCTCGGGTAGGCTTCGGGCTAACTTGGGCCAAATATTTTGAAAGTCTGTGGGGGTCATCTTCCTCTAACTTTCTATTTTATATATCCCCTCCATGTCACTAATTCTCAGAGTTATACTATAGCATCATGAAAAATGGTATAATGATACTTTTTCTTCTTCTTTAATTCATCCAGACTCGCTGAAGTCTGAAATGAGAAATTAACAAGCCTGTTATAACAAAAATCATAAGTGTATACAATTCTCAAAATGCATTACATGTAATTATGTCCTCAAAATTTATTAGTCAGGTTATTCAGAGACTGCAAAATCTCTTTTGATTGAAATTAATATTATATAGGCAATATAAATGCATAGTGATCACACTTTCAATAAAAATATCTTATAATTCATAGAGGCAGGAACATTTTATACTAAGATATGCAGCATTTATATTCATATGCAAAAATGAAAAAAAAATGTTGAGAATCTATATGCCCAAAGAAGATAAAGCACAACATTTTATTTAGGTTTTGCCTCTTTATATGTTTGAAGAACTGAAATCTTTCTATTGAAATAAACAAAGAAACATGCTACATCCATATTAGACTCAGTACAGAGTACATCTATGTTGAACATTATTATAGTTCCAAACAATTCACTTTATTAACACAAACTGGACACTGTTTTCTTTCATTCTGTAAAATTGTGAAACATTACATGTTGGAGTTTTGTAAGTAGCATACCTAACAGATCCCCCTTGTTGGTGATGTATGGTCTATTTGCATGTATATTATAATCTATGGCTGCAAGAAGATTGTGCATCCTATAAACAGGTGGTGTGTAAGCAAATCTTTTGTACAATACATCAAGATGTGCTGGTGAAACCCCTACATGCCAGCTGTACTTCTAAAAATGAATACAAAAAATGGAAAGATATTTTCATTTAAATGATTTTAGTAGGGAAAAATCCTTTAACATTAACATATTCATATGCTAGATATAATCTCTGTATGTAAATAATTATCTTTGAAAAGATTTTACACAGCTCTATCCTTCAATTGATAAGTGCAATAAAGGTGCCAATTAATTTATACATAATGGTTGTAGGTCCATTTGCGTTAACATATAAAGGTGCTGTAAACATTGAACATTCTATAATCAAATAGACATATGAGCTTTGTATTAATCAGGACATATACTCCTTTCCAGTTAGGAAAATAAATCCTTTTAAAAATTTCACTCCAAACTGCTAGCATATCTTAACAAAGATAGACATATCTCCTTTGCAGAATTAATGGTTCCAACATTGGAGCCATTGGCTTCAACTTTTTTGATTGGCCAATCTGGTGGTGCAAACTAAAATTGCTCCAGGGGGAACCCTGTCAATATAAATTTCTTTTTTTGTACCTGATGAGAACATACCTGCAGTCATCTTATTCAGAACACCAGCCAGATCTTTCAGACTATGTGCATCTTATTTCCTTTGCAGTCATGGTTTGTTCTGGTTTCTAATGGGCCATGATTGTACTAGGCATTGGTGTATTCCATCATCTGAAAACAGAATCCATTCATGCTCAATAACTATAAGATTGATGCAGACACTAAAATATATTATTCCCTGAAATAAAATATCAAGACAAATAAGCATGCATTAAAATATGGCAAAGAAGTCAGCCTTCAACAAGTTTTATGAAACATTACTAAGAATTTCACATTTATTTTACATATAAAATGCTTACCATAAACCTATGAAGTATTCCACATTATGCATCAAAACATCTTGCATGCATTAATTTTCTTGCAACAAATGACAATTATGTATTGCTATCTAGAATTTTATCTAAATATTTCTTGAGCAACAGAATAATCATATAAAAATATCAAACATTCAAACAAAATCAAATATATAATAATTGTTTACTTACCATGAATAGTTTATAGTTTGTAGCAGTTTTATAACTAAACCAGAAATGAATTGTTGTGTCTCAATTCCACTCCAAAAGGATTTTATTGGCTTTCTTTAGTGCTACCTGAAGATTAAACCATAACTTGCTTAAGATTTAGAAAAAAAAGCAATTGTGGAATTCCTTTTCATTTTAGCGAAAAATATTCTACATAAGAATTGTATATATTCAGTCTTCACCAAGTTTTACTATAGGACATGAATCTGCCCTTGTTATTAACAACAAATACAGCAGTATTGCATGCAGTGATAACACCAGTCTGTTAAAAATTCTTAGTTTAAAAGGGATAATATAACTTAAAAAAATATTGCTTTCACAGTCATTGAATTTAAGATTTTGAATTCACTGGCCCCAATTCCAGTTTTGAATTTATTCTACTATATATTTAACTACATTTTCTTAAAATTTACACTGGCCCAAACTAATTTTCACTGGCCATGGGCCACCGGGCCAGTGCTAAATTCAATGACTGCTTTCATAAGAACATGTATGCTCCCCTGTTTAACAATTACACTTTGTCCTGATAAGCAAGTTTTTCAAGTTTCATGTTGATACATTTCAAAATATTTAAATAATGCAATTGTATGCCAACATAGCAATCTGACATAGAATACATGTAATAGCTTTGAAAAAAAAAAGCTAGAAATTAGTAATTCATGATGTTTGATTGTAACTAAGAAAGTATACTCCACTTTTGAGGAATCTGTAACTATTTTGTTGTATGGTCTGAGAATTGACTACATAACAGAATCCTTTCCAAAAACCATATATGAGCCGCGTCACGACAAAACCAACATAGTGCGTTTGCAACCAGCATGCGCATCCGCGCAGTCTGATCAGGATCCATGCTGTTCGCTATCCGTTTCTCTACTTGTTATATAGGGTTTGTAAGCGAACAACATGGATCCTGATCAGACTGCGCGGATGCGCAGGCTGGTCTGGATCCATGCTGGTCGCAAAACCATTATGTTGGTTTTGTCATGACGCGGCTCATATATATTTTTTCACAAGTGGATTTAAGACCTATAATGACCCTCTATTATTTTTTTCACCTCAGTGAACAATTATCTATAATAATATTATGGAGTCATACAAATATCAAACTCATCATTTAAGATGACACCAAAATCTTTCAATTGGACCAAAATTAACCATGTAATGCATGTTTTTTTTTCTTCTTCTAATACAGTATTATATGCCACTTAAAAAATGTCATTATTGTTTAATATTTAAATCATATGAATATCTGATCATGATATATATGGATCACATGTTGACATGTATATATCCACTATTTGGTTCAATAAACTAATAAAAAACATGAATTCAGCAGTATTTAAGATTAATCAGTTTTTATATGAATTATATAAGTAAATTAGTTATGCAAGTATATAGTTATATATAGCAACTTTGAAAGGTATTATTTTAACCTGTCACTTTCGACAAAAATGGTGTACTTACTCTCCTCTGCATATGCACTGAAGTCCAGGTCATCTTTGATGTCCCTGGTAGTGGTATTGCAACACATGATGACGATGAAATTGATTTAATTCTCTTATTGAAAATATAGCATACTAGTACTATGGCCTAAAATCTTGACTATTCAAACCAATTACAATACATGAATTGCTGCACTGCTTATAAGGAAGAAGGTTTGTCAATAAGAATTATCTAACAATTCCAGCACAATTATGGTTATTGTCCATGATTATTTTTCAAATTGTGAAATGCTGAAATTTTACCGCAAAAATGATTCAAATGAGACAACAATATTGATTTTTGTGCGATTTTCCAGACAACATTTTATTTTTTCTACTTTATTTCTTTGAAGAGTCAACAAGCCTGGATAGTAGATCAATATATCAGACTTACGGGCTTGTTATTGCTTAAATGTCGGTCAAGGTTGCCCAAAAGCAAAAATATCTCAAAATCAAAGGACGTCACATTTATAGGACTACCCTTGATAGTTGAACATGCTTTGAAGAAATGTCTAATCTGCTAGTCAATAGTTCTAACCCTTTTTGAGACACATGTGTCTAATCTATTTCACAGCATTGTAGTTACTATACAGTACAGCTTACAGTAAAAAACAATATGAATAATGTAATTGGAAAATAAAAGTTATTCAAAATATAATTTTGTTGTGTCTTAAATGATTCTTAAAAGATAGTGATTGGCCATCTTAAACGATATTACAATGGTTACAATGAACATACGCCATAAAATTGTAAAGGATTAGGCTCAGCCGATCTTTTATTTAACCTGTTAACAATTTATTGGTACGAAAATGGGTCCGTACGAAAATTACAGTGAACGAAAACTTGATACACAGACGTGGATCTGCAAGCTTAATTTCTTTATCATAAGTCAAAACCATCCTAAAAACTATAACACAATATCTGTGTTTATATATTCGTAGGTGAAATTTTTCTATAAGTAGATCTAAGACCAAGAAAAATTTAAATGCAAACAAAAACGATGATCACCTCACCTGTCAATCAGATAACAACTTCACGGTCGCCTTTGGTTTTAATTACCCTTTTTAGAACTTTTCATCGCTTTGAATCACTACCGGAGTATATCCTTGATTGAATTAAATCACAGTTTCTTTCCACTTTTCGCTTTTTCCTTTCCCAATCTCAAAATTTATTTCTCGTATCACAGGAACCTGAAATTCTATCCAAAACAAAAAAATAACGATTTAAAAAAAATCCCATACATATACTATAAAAAAACACAAGGAAGGCAACACCATTTCCCCACCCACCGCCACATTTACCAGGGATATTCGTAAAAACGCCTGGAATTTACTTCCGAGCACACTAAATCAATAAAGCACATTAAAATCTACCAGAAACACAACTTACTCTTAACAACTATCCAACTTTTATGCCAATTGAATGAATATATCACTGCTCTTCTCTAATCGTCGGTTCCATTGCCAGTTCAAGCGATAAACTCCGTCATACCGTTATTGGCCGGTCTTTGTAGATCCCGAAATTCTACCCAAAACAAAAAAAGAGAACGATTTAAATAAAAATCCCATATTAAATACTACTTTTATATATATGGGATTTTTACTTAAATCGTTTTTTTATTTTTTTGGATAGAATTTCGGGATCTTCAAAACCGGTCAATAACGGTATGATGGAGTTTATCGCTTGAACTGGCAATGGAACCGACGATTAGAGAAGAGCAGTGATAAATTCATTCAATTGGCGTAAAAGTTGGATAGTTGATAAGAGTAAGTTGTGTTTCTGGTAGATTTTAATGTGCTTTATTGATTTAGTGTGCTCGGAAGTAAGTTCCAGGCGTTTTTACGAATATCCCTGGTAAATGTGGCGGTGGGTGGGGAAATGTTGTTGCCTTCCTTGTGTTTTTTTATAGTATATGTATGGGATTTTTTTTTAAATCGTTATTTTTTTGTTTTGGATAGAATTTCAGGTTCCTGTGCTCGTATACGTGACACACCTTTCGTATTGTCCGCCATTATTTTGGTTTGGTAAATCATATCACGTGACTCAGATCCGAACATTTACGGAAATAATCGAAGGGCTTCCCGCCAAAATATAAATCTTATTTGACTAACCCAGTCAAATAAGAAAATGCATTTTTTAGAATGGTCAGAAATGTTACGGAGAGCGTTTCTAAGTTGGAAAACTTTGTCAATACTAGTTAAATAATGCATTTGATAACAATAAGGCGTTAATTTGACAATCTGTGTTGATGAATTTGACCAGGAATATAACTTTAAATGTAGCTGTAAATTGTGCCCTTGGCCAAAATAAATATATACGGTCATGATTGGTGGACAGACAGTATTTATCAAAGATAATATTTATTTTCTTAACCATGGTTTGTTTACTTGCCAATGGATTTTTTTAACGTCAAAACGTTTGCTGCTAACATGTTTGTTCTTTCGTCATACATTTCTATTTGACTAGCTCTATGTATTATGAACGATAGCAAATAGTTAACATGGAATATATATATTTCCATGAAGAAATAGTATTTAAGCATTGCTTGATCATCTATAAAAAATTTTTTTTTAATATTCATTATGATCTATTAACATTTAAATAAGAAAAGGACGGAAAATAGATTAAATGATAAGAAACTACACTTTACAAGTCGACACTGGTAATCGTAGTTCTTGTTTTTTTTATCATGTATGCTTAAACTACATTGTGTTTTATGAATCTGGCAATCATTGAATACTCTTAACAGGTGTTATTACTCAAATACAAAATGTCGTTTTTATAGAATTTGGTAACTACACACATTATTATCGCCATGATTTTATAGATAAAAGAGTCATTTAAGACTCACACACTGCATCATTCTGGCACATTTATAGATATAGAAAAAGTACATCTGCAAATGAAATTAAATTTGTTGTAAGCGGTGTACACCTGATACCATCGCTAATGCAATTGCAATAGTTTACCTGTCGGTGTTATTATTCAAATACAAAATGTCGTTTTTATAGAATTTGGTAACTACACACATTATTATCGCCATGATTTTATAGATAAAAGAGTCATTTAAGACTCACACACTGCATCATTCTGGCACATTTATAGATATAGAAAAAGTACATCTGCAAATGAAATTAAATTTGTTGTAAGCGGTGTACACCTGATACCATCGCTAATGCAATTGCAATAGTTTACCTGTCGGTTAATATCTTAACCACACACGTACCTACCGTCATAAGCAAGTCAACAACAAAGTCTTTATTTCGGTCAAGGTTAAAGATTTTTTTATTTGAGATTAAAATTGTATTTTTTTATAATATTTTTTTACGAAGCTGTAATGCAAATTAAGAGCATTTTAATTTTTATTTTAACCCCTTTGCTGCATTGGAAAGTGTCCCCTTGTGGTTTACGTATTGCTTTTAAGGGTTGGGATGAGACATCGGAATTGTGATCGTCGTTTATTCCTGTGTGATCGTAAGAGCGACTAAATAAGCTCGAATTACTGCAGCAATTGCAGCCCCCAGCTTTAGTGGAGGCGGGTTGTTCAACTTTACGGCACACCAACACAATTAAAGTCGAACATAAATACTCACAGTGTGCTATCTTGAGATGATTTTGAGTATGTTATCTTATTATTTTAAACAAAGTGTCACTTGCATGATATCGTTATAATTTTTAGAAATATGTTTTTGTTGAAAGGTGCATTCGTTTTTTATGTGTTTTTTATTTGTGTTTTTTTTGTTGTTGTTTTTTTTCAATCATTTTTAAAAATATAATCTAAAGGACGATACACCCTTAAATCGTTTGATGAAAGTATAATCGATTCTGTAGACAAAAGTGGCATTCGAATGTGTTGCTTCCTTTGATACGTTGCATTACAGATATCCTAATCATCTTAATAGTGTAGAGAACAATGACATAAAAATAAAGAAATGACAATTAATTGAAACTTGAGAATTTTATCTTTCACGAATTGAATTATATATTCAAGTTAATAAATAAATTTCAACTTGGTTATACAGCTACCTGCATCATCTGCAATCTAAAAAGTACTTTTAAAAGACGTTTCCAAATACAACTGTAAATAGCAATGAATTGTGACAAAAAATTACTTATCCAACGCAAAAAAATGTTTAATTAAACATTATGTACACTGTAAAAAGGTTGTTTTCGTTATTGTTGTTGTTGGTGGTTTCCACTATCCCAACACAGGATTTTCGAGAAGATTCCTCCAATTTTATCTTATGTCCTTGTTACAACCAACTTTTATTTCATTTTAAGCAGACACTGTCGAAAGTAATTTCATATCAAGACTTAATTGTCTGAGAAACTTTCAGTTGAGATGAATTCGTTTCTATGGTTTATTATACCTAAGAGGAATTGTAAGATAATTTCCGTCTGATTTCACACGGCAATGTGTTCAAACATCAATCGGAAATCTTGGTTTAAACATTGGACTCATTAGTAGTGAGTTATAAGTATTATGCAAACTCGTTCTTTAAAAAAATGTCTTTTTATCAACATGAAAAAGTAAACTGGACTTTGATGAAAATCAAATGTGGATATACTGACAATGACATTGATTTGTAGCAAGTTACTTAAAACTCATACATTTCAATTGAAAATAATTATTATTATTAGATAAATTTGTAAACTGTTTACAGAGAGATCTCTCAAGTCATGAACATGTATTCACATTTACTTACAATAGGATATTTGCAAGTCGTGTGTACGACTAAAGATAAGAACATTAGTGTATCTAATGCTACATTCAAAACAGCAATCCTTGTCTTATTTATGCCTGTCTTCTCTATTGACCTTATTCTTATGGAAGTTTGCAAAGTTCTACAAAAGATTGTCGGTTATAAATATTGTACACTACCAAGTCATCGGACTTCCAAATAAAGAAACAAGGAATGTAAAACAAATTATCGTTTTTCATGCGAACTTACTCAATTGGTTAAAAAAAAATCAATTTTGTTTTATTTCTGTTTTCCCTCTAATAAGCTAAAAATCTTTAAACACAATGCCAGGATACTTTATTTTGAACATTAATGTATATTTGATAAATCAACTAGTTTAATACATTTGTAATATCACTTCGAAATAGTTAATTTAAGAGTATTCCTTATGATGAAGTAATTAAGAATGTAAATTTTCAGCAAATGATGTTAGTATATCGATGTGTATCGTTTACCTGTTTACCTTTTTGTGAAGTGAATCAATTAACACATGATAAGTTGTCATTATACATGTACGTTTAAAACCTCGATTCTCGATTCTGAAGCGCATATCCCATTTCCGAACCGTTGATACCAACATTCTTAAAAAACCTCTAACAAAAGGAGCTGGCCCTACATTGTGATAAATTACCTTGTTGGTATATCTAACGTAATCGAGATATGTTTATCATTTGCTGAATAAGACATGCTGGGAAACAGATTAAACTAATTAAAAGTACATAATTTTTTTTAGCTATTTAGGCACTTTGGTATGTGTTGTAAGATGTGTACGTTCATTTCTTAAAGGATAACACATATCTTATCACTTCAATTTTTAAAATAATACTTATGTAATTAAATCCAATTTATTCATGCCAAGTGGTACTTCAGTGTAATGTCACCCGCTGTTGTAAAGTGAAATAGAAATCTTCAAAGAATATTTCTTTGCAAATTTAGCTGACTGTTATATAAATATTTCCAATTTGTTGAAATAAAAGGTATGATAATACGTCATCGCGTACCTGCAAATTGCTCCAAATAGTATTTTAAGTGTTTGTTTTTGTTGTTTTTGTTTGTTTTCCTTTGTTGTAAAAGCAGTCCAATTGGTAAAATTTTGCAGGTGCGCGATGACGTAGTATTCTACTAATAGATAAATAAAGCTAAGGTAAGTTATGGTTAGAACCTTAAACTAGTGTGTACATTATAATTGAGATAATGAACGAATATCAAACGAGAAATAGTTATTTTCGGTGTCTTGGTCCTTTCAATAGTCTTCTTTCTTTTCAGAGTGTCATTATCCACATGTAAGTATGTTTAAATATCAATATAATTTTGAAATCAATGGACATCTTTTTACAGTGTTCGTTAATTTCTTCTTCCTTTTTTGAAATACTAAGGTATTCTTTTTACATAACTCTCAAGAAGCATCCATTTTCCGGCTTAATTCAAATCAAATATTGATTATTATAAGCACTGGTCTTTTCGGAAAAACAATAACAGGCAGCTACTAAAACAGCAATTGGAGAGGACATGTTGCTATAAATGTTATGCTTAAACCAAGTAATACAATTTCATTTCTGTTCTGTTAAATATTAGTTTTACCATATTTACTTGTAACTGCCAGGCATTTTTTATAATATTGAAAGCATTTCCACTCAATAAATATTGAAATTGGCATTTTGTTGATTATTAGATTTTTAACCACACTTGTATTAGAAAATGTACACGTAACTCATTATATAAAAGAAATTCCTAATAAATAAATTCGATATTTTGTTAGTATTTTAACTGTCACCTAAAAGGAACAGTTACAGTTTTTTAAGTACTCTGTTGCATATTATATCGAAGCAACTAAACAATGTTTTTTTTTTTCTGTAAACCAATTCTCAAACAGATATCAACCCGTTTTTTATTCAACTCAAGACATTGACCATAAAAAACTGTTCTATTTAGGCCATAAAAAATGTCCATAGAAACTAACAATCAAGTTCAAAAACTCATACACTCTCATTAAGCGCTCCTTTGTCAACTGTTTCAGAGGAAATTCATAGCCCAATGTCAAATACATGAACTTAAAGTATAATTCCTCGAAATCCAATGTCTTGCACTATGGGGTATTTCTCAGGACAAAAATCATGACATAATTGTATTTCTCAAAAACTTAAAAAGATAATAGATTGACGGGCTGATTGTGATAAAAGTTTCTATTATTTGTGTGGATGGGGTTTGGGTGCGTTGTTGACCAGTGTACTATGGGATATTTCTCCAAAAAAAATGACTTTGTTGTATTTCTCACAAAAAGTAATAAATTAATGGGCTGATTGATCTATAATTCCAATTGAACAAAATAAATTAATTTAAGTGTTGACTTATTGTGGATAACTTAGTAACGGCAACATAACCAGTATTAAAATTTTGGAGAGAAAAAGACATCCTTACAGATAATCATCTGCATACATTTAAGAGCATTTGCAAAAAGATGTAAGGAATTTTATCAATTACCACATATATATTTCATATATTTTTTTTAAAAAACTTTACCTAATACAGCATAATTATGTTTTTTAATATCAATCATTTTTGTTGCTAAGCTACCAATTGTTTTCCTTTGTTAACTAAACTATATTTTCCTCATTCATCTTACACTAAAACAAGTGTTAGTTTATCACCAAAATAATTTATATATATCTAAGAATCCAACATAGTTCAAGGTTGTTTTTTTTTTAATTTGAAATAGAATAAAGAAGAATTTATTTTCGAAAAAATGAGATTTGTAACCTTACTCAAATATGATACTCTCTAGAAAGATGTCAAATTAAGACAGTCCTACCTTAAATACCATGACAAGTCATACATGTAGCACATGTTATTTATGAGATAGTCAACTCTACCATAATAACACTTTCATATGTCATGTATTTGGCAAGTTAAGTTTTCTCAAAATTACAATTATTACACTCCCATCTAAGATTACTTTCAATTGATTAATAGACAATAAGAAATATTGGCGGAATGCACCAGAGGCAAGACATATTAAATATGTAATTATCTTGAACTTCTGAAGCAAGCTAATTTGTAACGAGGAATTTATCCCGAAGCTAGTCATTACTGATATATAATGGGTTTATAATCCATTCATATGTCCAGGAATAATTACTTAGACCGGTGTTGAATAGCTTTTATTCATTTACATTTACCTACTAAACTAAAAATGGGAAAAATGTAAATATGTCTATTTCTGTCGTTCTTTAGTTCTTTTTCTTTCTTTCTTTCTTTCTGACTTTCTTTCTTTCTTTCCTCTTTCTTTCTTTCTTTCTTTCTTTCTTTCTTTCTTTATTAATCAATTATTTATTTATTTATTATCATTTATTTATTTATTTACGTACAATAATGCTGTGGGTTATTGTCATCCCGGGAACTACTTCTACAATTCAGGCTTCCATGTTCTAGATTTAAACTGACATTCTCGAAAACTTTTTTTACAAAGATTCACAAACAATATCTACAAAGATTCTAGTTTATATATAAATCAACCATTTTACGTATCATGCATGTATTTCTGTGATATATTTTGTAAAATTGAAGCTGAATGTGAACAACAACTATATTTTATAATTATAAACAGACTGACTGGTTTTTTATTCGTATGACATTAGGACTTGATACCATTGCAACAATGGTAGGAGATACAAAGAAATGATATCGTGATAGAGAAAGTCGGCTAGACTTTAACAAGACATAAATTTTGGCGTATTTAATTCTCGATGGGGCGATCAGTATTTCTAGTTGCAATTAGTTCTTTTTACTTGGATTGGTACTGTCTAGTAAACTAGTATAATATTGATTGTCCTTTGCAGTAGTTATTTATACTAATCGTAAATTAATGATTAGAAATTGAAAAAACGAATTAGCCGAACATAGGCCACCTAGGCTAAGAGACCATTTTCCTATTTCACCTTTCATTCTATAAGGACAATGCAGATTGTATACACTATTTAAGTTAATCACTCTCAAAGCAATGTTCAAATGCATGTGGTTTGGTAAGCTAGAACAAAGCGATAGTTAGCTAATGGCAATCATTGAATACTCTTAACAGATGTTATTGTTCAAGTACAAAATACAAAATGTGCAAGGATATCGGTTTTAAGAATTTGGTAATTACACACTATTATCACCATGATTTACATATTAAAGTGTCATTCAAAACTAACGCACTGCATCATTTTGACACACTTATAGAAAAATTACATCTGCAAATGAAATTATACTTGTTGTAAGCGGTGTACACCTGATACCATAGCTAATGTAATTGCATTAGTTTACCTGTCGGTTAATATCTTAACCACACATGTATCTACCGACGTAAGCAAGTCAACTTATCTTGGTCAAGGTTAAAGATCTTTTTATTTGACATTAAAATTGATATTCTTTTTATAAAATTAATACCAAGATGCAATGCAAATTAACAACTAATTTATTTCATATCAATCCTTTTGCTGCACTGGAAAGCGTCCCCTTGTGGCCAACGTTTTGCTTTTAAGCGATAGTTAGCTAACCAATCTGTACTTCTGTACTTTTATTTATTCTATCAAAAAGGTTTTCTTGTTTCCGACTCGCCTAATTTTAGTTTTGTTATTTACCAATGAATACACTATACAAATCACAAACTGTTGCGGCAGTAACATGCAACGACGACAGCTGTACAATAAAGTACTATATCACTTTATTGTACTTAAGATGAAAAGCATTTAGGAGCCCATGTTTGGACAAAAGTATTGTTATGTATTCCAAATTATAAGCATCCATAGTAAAGGATAAACTAATGAAAACTATAAGTGGAAATATGGCATGAATTGACAATATGCGAAAAAGCCTATTACTACGTAAATAACGCAGTAGAAATATGGTGGTGGTAGATACTGCAAAATCAGTCATAAATCGAACATGTACACTATTATCTAATTTTTGAATCGTTTAAATTTTCTGAAATCTAAGGACATTGTTCTCAAGTTTGATTTTCTTGAAATATTTTTGTTCATTCAGAGGTATGCAGCTTTAACTGTTTTTTTATTATACGCTGTAATGAAGTTCATTAACATTCTACATACGAATTTTAGATTATTTTCTTTGAAAATAAATGTTTGTTTAGTTTAATTTATATGTGCAATGCATACACATTAGATATTAAGAAATCAGTTTAATGATTTACTCAATATGAAAGTCGCGTACAATCTATAAACAAGCACTTGTTAAACCTTTTAAATGTTGTGATATTTTTTTCTCTGAGATGATTTTCAATGCACTTCCTTTCTGTTACGGAAATCGTACATCAAATAGATTAGACCATGCATCTTGACGTGAGCATTATGATAGGATCAACAAAAGCTGCTCACATAATGTATCGTATCTTCTTTAATTTTCTCTATATATATCAAGTAAGTTCAAACCACATCAGTTCGTATTGTATGTCTGAGAACTTTGGGAAGCGAATGATTGGTTACAGAAAACCAAAGAGATGAGATATTCCAGAGAGGAATCTGAACAAATATTAGAATGAAACCATGTCTAAATCATGTAAAGCTGAACTTAAGCATTTTTCCTTCCGTAAGCGCACTGACAGCAAATTTGTAAAAAAACAACATCATTTGTGTAAGAAATACAAATTTGTTCCTAGACGCTTTAATGCCTTTACGGATATAACTTTTCAAGAAAAAAATTACCATGTTGTTTATGCTTGTAATATTATTTGATTTAAACAAAGTATAAGAACAAGATTTATAGACAGACATATAGACTATAATGCCTTAAGTGTAATGAAAATTTCCCCAGATATTTGATTTTCAATTTCTGTAAACATAATTATAAATTGCAAAGACTATCTATAATTTATAATTAAGAACAGTTCTTTTCCTTAAGATAATGTGGCAGATATTGAGGTAATTGTCATTCAGATTTATTGATCGTCAATTGTTGATTTTAGAGCAAAAAACACTTTTTTAAGTAACAAAATAATTATTTATTGCACATACTTTTTGTGAAAGATGCATGCCTTCAGATGAGTCAAAATATTTCAAGAAAAGTAATGATGAGAAAAATGTACATAAATTTAAAGAAAAGTTAATTAATAATTCACATGTTTTGTGCGATAAAAATTTACATTTTTTTCTTAATTTTTTTAGGGGGTGGGGGAGTGATAAAATGATAACTGAAATACGTTGTACAGCAGTAATTATAGTTAACTCATTTAGATTCGTATTTTAATTCAAGGCCTTGTAACAAATCGTGTTTATTTCTTTTTATTTCAGTCGCTTGATTTCTGTACTAGCTGATAAACGTTACATTTCACACTATTTATCAATACACATACCATGATTAGCACGGATAAATTTACAGAAACCGAGTATATAATAACTTTTCCAGACCAGCACGCTGCCGTTGTAATGTCTAGATGATGCGTTTGTTGCAACATAGTTTAATGTTCGTAGCAGTACTTTACCAAAATGATTGTACGGTTTTGATTGGTAGACAGAAGGTATTTATCATATAGAATATTTTCATTTTCTCATCCACGTTTAACATGGAGGAATATATATATATAATTTGCTCTTTGCTATCAATCAAAGAGCTATTAAAATGTATGAAGAAAGAACAAACATTACAAAAGGAGACGTTTTGACGTTAAAAATATCCATTAACAAGTACATTTTATTTTCGTCAGTGCAAAGACAAGAGCTAGCTGTGCTATCGCTCTTTCATTTGACTCATAACTTTTAATATGTCATTTAGTTAAAATATGTCATTGCTCATCATCTCTGTTTTTCATAATGAGGCAAATGGAATACATGGTTGTCTGTATACACATAACTTAGCTTAGAAATCAACGTAATGTTGATTTTCTATGGACTATAAACATGTATTAAAACAAATTGAATTTTAATAACAAGATTGCAACATCCTGATACGCATATGACATATATTCGATTTGTTCTGAAACGTGGCTGGTGAAGCAGATTATTTTTAAAATAAGTATGATTAATTTTAGTAAAATTAATAACTGGCTAACCTTTTAACTTGGAAAAAAATTTAAAACGACTTCTTTCCATGAAGAAAATAGTATTAAAGCATTGCTTGATCATCTATAAATATTCACTTTGATCTTTTAATATTTGAATATGAAAAGGACGGAAATATGTTAAATGATAAGAAACTGCACTGTACAAGTCGACACCGGTATTCGTAGTTATTTTGTTTTGTTGCTGTTGTTGTTTTTTTTATCAGTAAAACAAATGTATATTGTATGCTTAAATTACATCGTGTTTTATGAATCTGGCAATCATTGAATACTCTAAACAGATGTTATTTTTCAAGTACAAAATACTAAATGTCGTTTTTTTTAGATTTTGGTAATTACGCACATTATTTTCGCCATGATTTATAGATTAAAGAGTCATTCAACACTAACACACTGCATCATTTTGACACATTTATAGATATAGAAAAAGTACATCTGCAAATGAAATTATACTTGTTGTAAGCGGTGTACGACTGATACCATCGCTAATGTAATTGCAATAGTTTACCTGTCGGTTAATATCTTAACCACTCACGTACCTACCGACTTAAGCAAGTCAACCAAAGTCTTTATCTTGGTCAAGACGGAAAGTTCTACAAAAAATTGTCTGTTATAAATATTGTACACTTCCAGGTCATCGGACTTCCAAATTATGTAACAAGGAATGTAAAACAAATTATCGTCTTTCGTGCAAACTTATTCGATTGTGTGTGTGTTTTTGTTTGTTTTTTGTTTGTTTTTTTTTGTGTTTTTTTTTATTTTGTTTTATTTCTGTTTTCCTTTTAAGCTAAGAATCTTTAAACATAAGACGCAATGACAGGATAATTTATTTTGAACAGTAATGTATATTTGATGTATCAACTACTTTAATATATTTGTAATATCACTTCGAAATAGTTAATTTTAGATGTATTCCTTATGTTTGAAGTGATTAAGGAATGTAAATTTTCAGCAAATGATGTTAGTATTATCGATGTGTATCTTTTACATAAGGGGCTTTAAGGATAAGGCATTTTCAGCTTAACCATAAGATATAACTCTTTTGTATATAATTTAGTATTGTTCTGAACACTTGAGGCTAGATTTGCGATTTTGTTCACATAAAAAAGTAATTAATGATGGTTTTCATGTAACTGGTATTTCTTGCCAACACATCTAAATATTGATTAATAAGTATTGTTGATCTGTGCCTGAATGCATTATCTTTATTATTCGTAACTTTATCTCTAATAATTTCATTACTGTAGCAAACGTATTTACGTGATTTCTCGTATTCGCAACTTTTATTCATATCAAAGTTAAAACAACTTGATCACACAAATGCAACTTAAAATAAGAATTTGCGTTTTATTTAAATGTTTTATTTAAAACTATTTAATGTTGAACTATCACATTCTGCTTTGAAAAATGTAAAGAATGATATAACTTCGTAAACATTACCTTTCATGTATGTGACACGCTTACCGACGTACAGACGTACGAGAACCATTGACTACCAGGATCCGTGTATCGATAATTCGATATAACTTGGGGAGTTTTTGGCATGCTTATGGCGCTGCGCAATTATTCTCCTCAAGTGCATACCTATTTGTGAATTGAAAAAGTTAAGAATAAATTTCAATGAAAAGAGAAGTGGTCTTTATACGTTTAAAACCCGAGAGTCACACCACCCACTACTGAACTGCTTCTACCAACATTTTTAAATAAGTCTGAAAACGAGACTGTCCGTGCATTGCCTTGCTGATATATCTTTGCTAGAGAAAAGGGCTTAATCGAGATTTGTTTATCAGTTGGTTAAATAAGACATAATTAAATTTTAATCAACAGTTTAGAAACTGATTTAAAAACTTAAAGTACATGAGATTTGTTTATCAGTTGGTTTAATAAGACGTAATTAAATTTTAATCAAAAGTTTAGAAACTGATTTAAAAATTAAAAGTACATGATTTGTTTTAGATATATGAATGCACTTTCATAGATGTTATGAGATAATGTGTACGTTCACAATTTCTTAAGGATTATACCTATCTAATCACTTCATTTTTTAAATAATATTCATGTAATCAAATTCAGTTTAATCATGCCAGCTGGTTCTTTAATGTAATGCATTTCAATTATCCGCTGCTGTTAAGTGAATAAAAACATTTATAGAAAATTACTTTGCAAAGCTTAGAATAATCTTATATTAAGTACTTAAAATACTTAATACTTAACAATTCATTGAAAGGATTTTAGACAAAAAAATCTAATAAAGGTATGGTAAGAAACCTAAACTAGTTTTGACTGAGATAATAAATAAAGTTCAAAGAAGAATTTCTTTTTTGGGTGTCTACTTTCTTTTAACAGTGTCGTTATGCATAGTCATGTGAAAATATTAATATATCTATACTTTTGTGAAAAAAATAACATCTTTTTTACATTGTCAAGTTATATTTTCTTTCCTTTTTCGATGTACATTTCAACATAAGGTTTTCTTTGTACATTTATAACTCTTCAAAAAAACAGTAGTTTCCCTTAATTACCGGCAAGGAAATTTCTGTTATGGCCAAGCATTTCAAGATTTATTCAAATCAAATATTGCCTATGATTAATACTGGTCTTTGCAGAAAAACAATAACTGGTATCTATTAAAGACGGCTTTAGGAGAACACATTTTGTCATTCAAGGGAAACAATAGTTTCTACGTAGTTTACAATTTATTTTCTTCTGACAAGTGTAATTCAGTTCAAAAGTTCATTGTCTCTCATTAATTAATCTAGTATTAACCAATTATCCCATTGAGACTGTTTTCCTGTAGGCAATATCTCCAAATATTTGACAATTTGTTTTGTCTTTAGGAAGATAATAGAAAAAAACCTCGATCACTGACTTTTTTGTGGTACTGTTATACACAGACTGCCTTCTTTACTTCAAGGAGCAATCTTGATAAGTCCCTGCAATTGAATGCTTAATTCAAGATTCGCAATTCAATTATAAAATTCTTTCAACATTTACCTCTACTATGATTAGTGTTCTTAAAGTCAATTTGTGTTAAAACTTGTTGTTTTTTAATGGTCTTTTTAATCTAACATTTTGTTTTGAATATTATCAAGCATTAGAAGTTTTTAAACAAATGAATACACTCAATAAAACCCGAATCTGCAACTTTCATGTATTTTTGCTGTTTTCGTTGCTTATGGGGGATTCCCCCTTTTCAAGATGGGTATCCTTTTCTATCGCTATCTACGAATGAATTTAATAATGCTAAATCTTAAAATAAAATTTGTTGACGTTCGAAATAATGAAGTTAATAGTATGGGTCATAAAAAGTTGAGTATACATTATTCCTTCGGTGAAAAAAGTTGTATATTGGCTGATCGCTGAAATATTATGAATAAATCTAACGTAATAATATTGAATACCAAATGAAAAATGAAACCAGATTCCAATGTTTAGAATTATTTATTCCAGACTACTTATAAGAAATACGAGAAATAATAAATTGTGATTAGCTTAATTTCTAAAAATCATTTTTTTTTAACACAAATTTATTGCTTACCCTTGAATATTACTCAGCACAGTGTAACTCCTGTCCCGATCTATGACGTCCTTGACTTCCTTAATTGACGCCGCAGTCAACGTTGACTTTCTCCCACGACCCTTGTCGTCTTCAATGTCCTCCCGGCCGTCTCGGAAACGCTTATGCCACTTGAAAACGAGTGATTGACAAACAGGAGGTCTCACTTTTGCACTCTCCAACATTTCCTGCGTCTGTGTTGGCGTCTTCCCAAGATTAACACAAAACTTGATAGTCCGATGTTCCGCGTAATCCGTGGACGTCATTTTTTGTTAAATATCCAAGAGCAACGGTTGTCAGTTGTCCGCTGGTAAACAATAACGGAAACAGCCATGACGTCAAAATTTCAAACGAACGTTTATATGATGTCACTGCATATGCTAACGACGTCGCGCCATTTTTTACGTATAAATAAGCAAGATATACGAAAGTAAAGACAACTTATTAATACAAAATATTGGACTAACCCGCCCTGCACATACTGCGTTACTATAGCGACGTAAAATATAGAGAAGCAATGTTAGAAATTTAAAAATAATGGACACATTCATTAAGGATATGTTAAAGGTATTGTGTACAAATTTGCCAAAAAATGCATTAAAAAATAAAAAAGTTATAGCAAAAGTCAACGTAATTCTGGGACACCCCTCGTATATTAATCAAAACACTACAAATATCTGATTTCTCAAGTAGTTTACAAGTTTGTAATTCAAGGAAATTTAAATAAATCGGACAATTTATATTGCTCGTTTAGCACCGGCTGAAGCAGTGTTCTGTTTTGAATAGAAAAATATATTGAACAATTGGCTTTATATAGTATCAGCACCAACAACTGCAATGCAGTGTCGTTACGTGAATTATATACAGTGTTATTACATTTAAATGAACTCGAAAACTAATGGCAGTACACTGTATCTGGAAAATACTCTTACATTGTACAAAAAATGACTTTATTATCATTAAAACGTAGATAATGTATATTAAAAATGCACTTATACATCTTAAACATCTCATAAAAATAATACTGCTCTATACTTCGGTAGAAAAAAGGCGCTTAATCCTTTTTTATGAGGTCAAATCTAAAAAAAAGATAATTATATAAATGGAAAACATAATATAAGAAGAACCGGAATAGTTTGGTTTAAGACAATATACTAATATAAATGACTCTCAAATGGGCGTGGATTATCAAAAGTTTCACAAGATACATTTATACAAATACACTTCGTTTATAAAAAGAAATAGCCTCATCTTCAGGGACACGAATTTCTTATATATCTGACATCAGGTTCAAAAGTTCGTTGTCTCTAACAAATCACTTCTGTATTAGCCAATTATTACACCGATATTTTTCCTCGCAAAATAATTCTTTCGAGAATATGTTAAATAAGTCATTTTTCTCCACATTGCCAAGGATTTTCTCATTTGTGTTTCTTAGCGCCGTGGATAATTTGTCAAACGTTGACACTGGTGAACATAAAAATGCTATCTACCAACATGTTAACATTCGGCGTTCTAAGAGAACTTTAACTGACTAGAGTCAACCATGCATTGCTGAAAAGGCTCGTGGATTATTTGAACAATTTTCGAGAAAGCTTCCAGGAACAATCAAATACAGGTGTCATATGAGAAAAAAATTGATGACCAAAGTTCAACTAGACTGCAAAGTCCCTTGGTTAAGAGGCGGATATTATAGCTGCTTGGCCTGGCCACCCATTCACTAAGATATTAAGTCATTAGTATTTTTAATTATTTGTGATGGTTGAGACTCTGAAACAAATCATAAAAGCACAAACTTGATACACAAATCATAGGGAAAAGGTAATAAATTAAATGTCATTTCCTTTAACTTAAGTAATAGTGTCTTTGACTCAAGTAAAAATATTTACCATATATACCAATGGGTGCTAAATGAATGTTCAGTGGTTTAGAGGTTATGTTCGGTGTGACAGGCGTTGGTGTGACAAACAAATATCGATATAAATCATTTTGCCGAGAATAACATGCATTATGAAGAGAAAAAGAACCCAAAAAAAATTTAGAAATCTAATATATGTGTATACTGTTAAAAATGATATTTATTACTTTCGTACATTCTTTTTTTCTTTTTCTCAGTATTACTTGGTTAAAATTAAATTATTACTTGTAATTGCAGAAACGTTATACAAAAAACACTTATTCGTGACTATTAATTTGGAACTAAATGAACACATTTTTATAGATACGCTTTCGTCAGTAATGAATGTATTTATAACAAATGATTTTAAAAGTTGTTTTGGGGCTGTTAATGTACTTACCATCTAAATCGTATGTGCAAGTGCAATATTTTAATACCATTCCATTTGATTGCTACTATGGAAAAAATTGTTTATCAATGTCGTGGGAATAAGATAATATCGTGTGGGAGGCATGCATGTCATCTCCATGTCACCGGACGTTGCCTATACATACTTGCGTGATTTCTATAACAACAACAATAACACAATCATAAAAAATCTTTGTAAGCGATGACCGAATTAATGTCAGCTGACTTCTGATATTTTTCTAAAAGCCAATAAATGGAAATATCAACGTAAGTAAATTTCAAAGAAACACAAAACAACATTCTATCATTTTCAAATGTATTATTCTTTTTTAATTTTAATTTATATCATGAAAAAATAAAGTCGAATTACTGATGTGATGTTGACAACATTGATTTAGATACATTGGATGTATCTCATCAAAAAAAGTTTATTCGAATGAAAACCTGTAATACCATTGATTAATGGATTATATATGACGTTAAGCAGGCGAATAAAACATAACTATATCAAATTCCTTATAGACCGAATTTATAAACACAGGAATACTCCTGTATTTCGCCATACTTGTCAACCTGAAAATTGATGCATCATTAGTGTAAATGTTATCGCATTACACCATGTTTAAAGAAATAATCATTCATGTTATTTAATCTCATTATCTGAGAAATGATATTTTTAATATAGGACTATCATTTATAAGCTTAAAAACAGGATGATAAACGCCTTTGAAGTTGGTTGATTAGGAGCTATCATTATCGTCATTGTATAATGATGATAGTGGTCGTGAGGACGTACTTTTTGCTCGTACTCTATAATGTACTGTTGACATTGAAATGGGTATGGCTTGATTTAGTTGATCATATTCTTAGGATCTGTTTTTATCTCTCAATTTCTGTTTATTTATTCTTTTAATCCGGCTACTAGCAATACAATATAGATTGTTAGAAATTGTTTTAGTAAATTGTCACACTATTAATAAAACATGTGTTTTAACTTTTTTCTTAATTGTACAATTTGTATTTTTGTCTTTAATATACATGTATCTAGTTGATGTTATTTTCTTTTATAAACAATATTTAGATTTTTATTAACCGTTATAGAATTGTGTCATAACAAGAACATTTTTGTGATGTAATAACATTATTTTTTACGTTATTTACCTAGTATTTGTACAAAATGTTTACTTCTTGTAAATTAAATAGTATCACAATGTTGCGAAAACAGAAATGGAATAAGACGGGTTTTTTTTTAAATAAATCTTAGATTCAATTTCATTTTTAGACATGAAAAGAAATTCAAAACCAATCAAATCAAACTCTTGTATGAATTAATCTTACAGGACTTTGAACTTATAAACAAGAGGAATGAACTTTCAAAAAAAAATCTTATTGGCCTTATTCATTTTTTCATCTATTATGTTTACCATTATTCAGACGTTTGCCTTAACACTTGCAGGCTATCTAATAATTCAATCAGTCTTAGAACATAATGAGCACCTAATTCAATAAGATATTCTTATTCTGATATAATCAGATTTTCACAAACATAACGGTATTCAGCAAAACTAGAAATGACATATGTAGACAAATACAAACGTATGTAAATGTAACGATGTTAATTATAAGTAACATAACAACTAAAGTTGTCGGGATCAAATTTTGTTCACACAACAGTAGAGTGAAAATACAAAATTGAGTCCATGAAATGTTTTAAAACATTTTCACATACAGAAGGAGCAGTCACTCTGATAACAATAATGGCGGCGGCATTGCAGAGTGGTTAACACGTCGAACTAATCTAGCAGCATTGGTTTAAACCCCGACAGGGGCAAGTCGTTTCCTTGAACAAAAACCTTAACACTCATTTCTCAATACTGGTTGAATCCAGGAACGGATTCGAAAGTGTGTCAATAAGCTTATAGGTTCTTACACCATCGAACTAAAATAATCATGTATAAACCAACAATTCTGATCATGTTTTATGAAACTAGAGTCTAATAAATTTAAAACAGGCTTATGCATAGCATCTTAATATATAGTAATATCCGATGAGCATGCGTTTGGCATAATCAAAGGCTAATTTAATGTGAACGACTTAAACACCAGTGCGCGGAGTGTGACTTTCATCATTCCGAGCTTGATGTCGTTGCCTGCTACTATTTCGATAACAAGACACATTTTAACATATTCTTTTAGAAGAGTGTAACTGTAATAAACACGAGTTTTGATCTTGTTTATCATATTTTAGCTTTTTTTCTTATATATACAAATATCGATAAACGTGACAATATAAATGTATTTATTAGATGTAAAGACAGTTTCTTCGATGAAATTTTAGAGTACACGGTTAAGTTAAATGTGTCAGTGACCTTGAAAGCTTGAAAAAAAATCAAACCTTCTGACGGAGGGAAGTTAACCGTAACCACTCAGGCATACGGCCCCTCTTAAAATAGAATAAAGACATTAATAACTCTTAACGAAGTGTTGTAAGTCATTATGATTCGCATAATGTATACCTATCATACAATATGTAATATACTTTCATATTATCGGAAACAAATCTGACGATGACTATGAGAACATTGAGACATAAGCTCTTTTTACCATTAATAAATGATTATTTATCACCAAAAGTAATATCATGATAAAGACGAGAAATATTTCATTTTTACAAATTATCAAATGGAACTGTTATCATACCAGATAATTGGTGCCTATAAAATGGTACCAGAAGACTCTCTCACGTGCGAGGATACATTTGCGAATGTGTAATACCTTTTTACAAATAATTTTTAGAAAAGGTAAAGCTAGATTATGAGCCCATTATGGTATAAGTAATATAAAAAAAAATGGTTCAGACTTATAAATCCGCGGATAATAACATATATAACAAGTCTGGCGAAATCTGTTTTTGACTTACTTGTCCGTTTAATTTTGAAACATATTTTTACTTGTCCATATGATATTCAAAATATTCAGGAACATTTTCATTTGTCCGTATAAGTAATGGGACAACTTGTGCAATATGGACAATTAATTTTGACACCCCTGATACTAGAAATAGACGGAGTACGTTCATTGAACAAGGTAGCAAAAGGTACTGTGTCATTACAGCCTCTTTCTTATCTTGTTGAAGAACTATTTTAACTGTAGCCTAATTGATTCCATAATAGTATGCCTTTGTCAATTCAATTTACAATTATATACACACTATGACACGTTAAATTTTCTGACAACAAAACATTTTGTTTAAAAAAAAAGAAACAGCAGTCATTTTCAATATCCATAACAATATGCCAAAAAACACCGGCTAAAACCCCTGAAAGCAAATAATAATCTATTCATTTATAAAGAATTGCAATGTTCAGACAATAATATCATTTCATTCCATAGCATTAAATGGAATGATATTTAATGTAATGATATAAGATGATGGGAATTACATCAACAATAATGCTGTATTATGTGAAACAAAATAAAAACGGCCTGAACAATCGTTGTAGTTTCTAGATATATATTAATCCCATAAGAGTGATGACATTTCAAAAGTTACTTAAAAGAGCTTATTACGACATACAGATTATACACGTAACACCTATCTAGACAAATATGCACTTAAGAGTGTTATCTTCTCATTGTTAAGAAGTCTAGGTCTGAGCTCAAGTTTCGTGTCGGAGAATGTTAATTATCTCCAATTCATCTTAATACTTGTTATTCCTTTTCTTGTTGTTTTCAGGTGGTCCTTATTACAATCATGTTTAAAAGTATTTATCAAGAATTATTTTGTTTGGTAGTTTTATCTTTGAAATGTGTTTCTGTAATATTGCTGTTAAACATTAAAGTAACGTTGTCCTAATTCTGAAATAAAAATTTCATTTTCTTAAGGAAACATACAATACCATACAGTATGTTAAACTCTTCGAAAAATACAAAAGGCGTGACAATATATCTTATGTTTTAAATATGCCAGTGTGAAATAATTGTGCTATGCAATTATGACAGTTCTAGTTTAAAGTTGAAAAAAATGCCGCAAAAAGTCAAATTTCAAAAATATATATAGTAGTGTTTAAAAAGGCATTTCAATTCATTAAACACTATAGAAAATAATATTTCTCTGATGCAGAATCATCACCATAATTTGGCTCGTTACCAATGTTTAATTATTATTATGTCACAATATTAAAGTGGATAATGCTAACTTAATAACACTTGGTAACATTATACATTTACAAGCACAATTAATAATAATAAGCATGAAATTATAACAAACAAACTATTAAATGTTTACCTAGTGTCACACATCTTTTGATAGTAATAGGTTGCAGCAATAATAGATATAAGAATCTTAAGAATAATATGTATGAGTTTAAGTTTTTCAAAACAAAATCCTTCTGTTACTGGGCGTAGGTAATGTTATTTAATGTCTGAGAAATCAAAACATAAAACTTGAAGTGTTTATTTAAAGACTGATAATACAAAAATTAGAAAATCACATAAACGGAAATATAATTTGGTACCGGATCGTTCCTACAAATATCAAATGAGAAATCAAGATTAAATATTTGAACATTATTTTAACGTTTCAACACTTTTTCATTTATTTCTTCATATTTCATTTTTTCCAAATCAGACAAAGTATTTATAATATAAGTATTTCGGTGTTGTTGTTGCTGCTTCTCTGAATTGAACAAGGGTATCGTGCCTCAAAGTATTTCAAAAACTCATTTAAGGCTTTAAATTACTAAGTTACGTAGATGATCTCTTCGTTTGAATTAAAAGGAAATTATCACAACGGGTAATTGATATTGACAATTTAAAAGTATGAAAATGGAAATATATTCCAATTCTATTCCATTATGTTTAGAAATATCACTTGATCAATCAATTGATAGTATTTTTTCTTCCTGGTCAGAAATACGTCAAGCGAGATAGTATGATTACTTCCTGATGTGATTTAATTTTTTTTTTCATTGTGATCAGAATGGAAAAAAGAAGAAATATATTGGTTTTATAGTAGATCATTAACAAAAGATCATAAGCATAACAGATCCAGAAACCAGAAACCAGTGGTATAGCTTCTTATTTGCCGTTGTAGGACGCGGCCTTAAAAAGTTTCTAAGAAGGTCAACAATACAAATAATAACTTATTTGTCTACCTGCTACCCTGAAGATTAATATGATTCTTAATATATGCAAAAACGAACCTTTAAACAATCCAAAGCAAAACATTTTCCCTTAGAATTTCCGTCTTAACGTTAATTTAGACAAAGCTTAGCCAAGCGAAAACTGATATAATATGACTGTACAATGTAACCCTACACTTATACAGTAACTATAAAAACAACAATATATTCAGGGTTTTAATCATATTAAGGTTGTTTCAAATTGTTAAGTTTCATTTATTAATCATTTTATAATTGTTGCTCTCAATTAAAAAAAACACACTATTTTCTTTGTTTAAAACTGAACGATGACACACGATACGTTTCAAACATTTACGTCAGTTATGGTATACAGCAGGGAAAATATCACCTATACAAAATATTAACATATTAATTAATCTCTTAGACTATCTACTTTTAAAAAACTGCTTTATCATCTGGAGGCGTGTTGTTTAAATCATATTTTTATTGAATGACATAGCAGCATATGACTAGCCTGCAGTGATTTTTTCCGTGTATTTTACAGCCGAATAAAGGCTGTTCCCTCTAGCCCAAAATATGTATATTTTCCCCTAAAAATGCTAATATTTCCCCCTAAAATGCCCTGTGTATATTCTTCTCCAGAACCATGACTAAGCAGCATCTGCCTTATATCAGCTAGAAGATAAGGCTGGTCCTATAAATAGCCTCTGCTATGAACCATACATTTGTAATTGAAATAACAACACTGTTATACAATTGCATTCGAATCATCAAATTTCGTTCCTTTAAATTTGAAGGGATGCAGAATCCTCAAAGTCAAAAGCGAGACAAAGATATATGGAACATATAAATATTTTGGATATTTCATTTTAAACTAATAAATTGATAAATCAAAAGCAAGAGTGTACATTATACCCACACCACATAATGTGAAGGGGGCTATACTGGAATAACTTTGTCGCGTGGGTCAGTCGGCAAGGAAGATAGTCCGTCCGTCCTGTTCTATGACTCGTACACATATTGCCGATTTTTCTTTAAGCTTGGCTCTCATTGCATAAGACGATGTGAAAAACGCATAAGGCTGGATCAAGGTCATAGTCACGCTGGATGGTGAAATTGCAGACAATTTCGTGTCCGCTCAAAATTCCTATAAATGTTGACGGATCTTCCTCACACTTTGCTCAAATTTTTACCTTAACAAGGTTATGTTTTGAACATATGCCGTCACTTTGCCGGTTCAAGGTGAAGGTCGCACTTTGAGGTCAAATGTTAGACAATTTTGCGTCTAATCTATAATTCCTATTGAATTTTTTTTCAAATTTGGCTCAAGCGTTCATCTCAATAAGGCGATGTACAGAACCCATGTCACCAAAAACTTATCCCTATACTTGAATCTTGAGACTTGCCTCTAGTTTTAATTTCTTTGATTACCCCCCCCCCCCCCCTCTTCCCCGGTCTCCTGTCCCCTTCCCCAGTGTGGGCCTATTATTCTTTTCTTTGAATTCCTAATCAGTTACAAAGTATTTATCATTTAATGATTAACCTGTCCGTACTCTGTCTTTGCCCTGTCCTGTGTTTGTTTGGGGTCCGCCTGGGCTCCTTGCCTTTGGTTCTTGTTGCTGGGTCTTATGGGGGTTGCGTTCATTGAACGCCGCCTTTCCTTATTGATCTTGTTTATCATATTGGGTCTTCATAGTGATGTTGCTTCACAAGTCCATCAGGAATCCAATAGCACACATCAATTTTCTTTAGACACTTCTGTCTTTGATCGTCAATGTGACAATTTTGTGCCATTCGTCAATATGAGAATTGTGTGCTATTCCATGTAAATGGGCGTGTGGTCTCCAATTTAATATCACATAATGTATCAGTATTTTATTTATTTACATTATATATATTTAGAATGTCAATAATAGAAGCATTTATACTACTGTCATGAACAGTAACAGACACATTTTTGACCTCGTAATTTCAGGCTTTAGCTGCACTTTAAAAACACACAACACACATTATATATATAACATAGGTGTGGGATGAACCTTGTGTAAAAGCCAATTTACAGAACCCCTGAAAGTTTAGAAGCGGCGGGTATTTTTTACCACTGGTGTGAATCTGCGAATTGTTTTACCTATCTAGTGTTTTATAATTATCTGAAATGAGATACAAATCGGTCACAAGTTAAAAAGCCTACACAATTATGGATCATCATGAACATGTGTCTGCGTGAGAAGCTTCTGCTGTTTATATATATTAGTGGTTCTGGCGTAGCGTGAATAAAATAAATCTGGGTGTCACTTGATTCTGTTATGAATCAAATAACTGTGCCATGTTATGGTAATAAGAAACTTAGTGTAAGTTTGATGATAATATGATCATTGCTTACCTTTTTTATAAAAAGAAAATCACGTTTTGTTTATATAGATTTAGCACTGTAAAACTATTTGTTATCTCTGAAATACATCAAGTCATCGAGAAAGTAAGAACCCCTTTAGAAAGACCAAAACGGCAAAATTGAAAATAATGCAGGCTTGGTTTGATTGAGCTTTTTCATGGACGATATTGTCAAGTGCAAAATACCGTCCACACCCTCTAGCACCGGCTTAAGCAGAGTTCAACATTTAATCATGACGTGGTAAAATTTTGAATTTAGAAACATCCGCTGATGCGTTCATACGGCGGTAATCATGGAACTTTCAATGTGACACTTATGTGCAATTCCGTGAAAAGCGGCGTATGTTCCCTAAGTAATAGAAAGCGTGTGCCCTAATCGAGAAAACAATATAGAATTTTGAAAGGGGATCGGAGGTTATGAAGCCTGCATTGTCACATTGTCGTAAGACGTTAAAAACAGGCTACATATCCATATAAACATATCAGAGTGATTCAACATTATTCAAGTAGGGATATTGAAATCATCTTACTAATAGTTGAAAAAGCAAAGTAGTTAAAACTAAAAATACCACAAATACAACAATAATGTCGTGCCGAATGGTCTTTGAAGATCGGAAATATAACATCTCCAATTGAATGTACAGGGCGACTTTTTACAGCCTCCACACGGCACAAACAACGCTGATGTGAGGATAAAATAAATAGAGAAAGTAAGAACTCCTAAAGAAAGCCAAAACGGCAAAATTCAAAATGTCGCAGGCTCGGTTTAATGACGGTACTCTCAAGTGCAAACTACCGTTCACGCCCCCCCCCCCCCCCCGAAAAATATTTTTACTTTAACCTGATCACTCATATATCATCTAAGATGGGTATAATGCCACTTTGATACCTCTTTTCTGTCAGAAACATTAATATCATTTAAATTAAGATATAATTTCTATCATGTAGTTTTTTAATCCTTGTAAAGCAAACTGAGTCGATTATAATATTTCAGAAAAACTGTTAGCTCATAAGTTCTGTGGGTTTTTTTTTCAGTTTATAAAATGTAAAATAATCAATACTGAGGTGTGGACAATTTCTAACACTCATTAACTTTTTTCTGAAGGCCCTGATGGTATCAAGATTGTTTAACACCTTTGTCGCTGAATCATTATCAACACTCCTAATAGTCGGTAGATTGATTGCCATTCTATACTAATATTTACGCTTCGTATTGAAAAAAAAATCATATTAGATATACAACTCAAATTTTGCTAAGCATTACAAGTTTCTCACTATATCTTGAAAGGTAAAAATTATTTATTTTGCATAATTTGATTCAGAAATGTTAATAAATGTGTTTTCCATCGAGATCATTCATTCCAGGGAGAGTGTTGCACTGTTTCATTTTTCAATGAAGAGACTCGACTCAATCAAACCGATTTGATTGACCGAGTGTGCAATTTTCATATATTATGTTGTTTTCGGTGCTTCCGATATCCATTTTCAAGATTAGTTTGTTTTACCCCATAACACCTGGATATTAAAGCTTGCTAATGGTCACTTCAAAATGTCATGAAAATTTCAGACTCGGTTTGATTTATTTTGTACATGATCGATTATGAACAAATACTCGCAGTTTCTGAAATATTTGCAAAGTTAAATTGGAAAATGGTTAAACATGTACACGTATTTTCAAAAAGTACTTTATCGCTAGGACAATACAGCCATTTTTGTAACCAAAAAAACTTTGAAAAAATATAATTGTATAAGTAACAATTCATACAAATTTTGCAATTTTTGCCTTATTGTCTTGTTTACGTAATTTGATTACCATGACTGATATATTGTGCAAAATCAATCGCGCCAACTCTTCAAACACTGTGATGAGAAGATCATGACATATATATCAAACCCTTCAAAATTCAGTAGACCTAATTTCACGCTTAAAGATAAATTATTCACAAACACAATCGTTTCTTTTTATTCCAATCAGTAACCGATTATCACAGATAATTAGAAGATGAGATAGTGTTATATAGATGGGATAATGAAATATTGTCTGATTAATTGAAATGAAAAGGCTTATCTAAAGTTGAACGTATTTTTTCTCTTTTGATCACTTTGTTATGATTAAAATCTAAAAACTGGTCATGAAGACGTAATTTCGATTGATTGCTTTGTCTAATACGAAGTTAATTCTCTTATCACAAAGAAATATGAAAAAGCATTAAAAGAAATATCTCTTTGATGTCGGTATCTTTTTATTAAAAATAATTAATATAATCATATCAACTTATACGGCGGTGACAGGAGACTGTTACAAAGGGAGTCGATAGTAGGCTAATGAGGGATATTTATATCCACTAAACAACGATTTTTTCAAGGTTATTTTATCCTATTTTACAGTTTACTGACTGTTAACGAGAGATGTCATGCAATAGAAAAACATGCAATCAGATGTTTGTTACGGCGTACCATTTTGGTTGTCGGAGCATTAACAATTATATTACTAAGGTTCTAAACTTTTGTGTATATTGATCTTCATATGTAGACCATTTTCTCATACGCTTGTGATAAAGAAATTGCGCAAACAATTGGAACTCAACATAAAAAAGTTTAGATATATATCAAAACATGCAATAGAAATTGGTTTTAAATTTTCGAAGTCACAAACCCGATGTGTCCAATTTTGTCGAAAAAACAAACAACAAACAAAAAACAAAAACATTCATATATAAAATTTCAAAATGACGATTATTCATGTTTTTGTTCTTGGCTCATTATAGGATTTGCCTCAGCATTACGTTCTTTTTGTGTATAGTAAGATTTGTATTTCAACTTGAAGCCCTGTTACAGAAGTTACGTCATAAATACAGATTTATAGACAAAAATGGAAGTGGGTCATTTAAAAGCATCATTGAATTTTGATAGATTAATTTCAGAGAATAATATACAAATATGAGGACAATGATGAATACAAAAATCGGGTGAATGAATTTTGTTTCTTTGACATAAGGTCATTTAAAGGCAAGAATTAATTGGGTTCTATTTTAGGATGTGATATCATGGTGCGATTTTAAATATTGTTAAATAAAGGGTTCAGTAACCTACCGATTGCAAAGAGGAATGTTCACAGTAATTTCTCAAGTACAATGTTAAAAGTTGATTCAATACATTATGGAGTCATTTTCACTATTGAATAAAGAAAATGTTATATAAGTCAGTAAAATATATTAAATATTAGATATTTTCGTACACTTCCTGTACGGTGCACTAGGCCTGGGGTTCAGAAAAAATATAATCTCATAAAAAAGATTAAATTTGTATGAAAATATCCGTTACAATGCGGAAATATTCCGTTAAATTAGGCCTGCTACTTATAGTCATGTTTGTTGATTTAACATTGATGTACGGATGATCCGAATGCGGAGTTTCTCATGCAAACAAAAATGTACTTCCGAATTCGCCACAATGAGGTTGCACCTTTGTATGCTCATAAAACTCATTTTGGTTGTTTGGACACCAAAATAAGACCAGGAGTCGATATGAAACCCAATTTATTAATGAAATGTCGCTATTTTTGTTCTAAAATTTATGAAATTTATTAAATTTAACTTTAATGACTCTGCAGTCATTATGAAGGGAAGACGTACTTGAATAAATTTTAAATAGTGTTTATCAACTGTATACGTACATTAGCCTTGCATACAAAAAGTTTTATAATAAACCTAAATCTAGAACTAAAATTTGAAACTGATATATCCTAACATGAAAACGTTTAAAATTTCGCCGTTTTTAGTACAATTTAGGTTAATCTTGGCAATCGGTCGATCAAACCTGCTCTCTATTCCACTTATTTTGCATGATTTCTGATCAGTGGTATGAGGCAAATGTCCATATGACCTAGCAACCGAGACCAATTGTCATGGAGAATTTTTGCCTCGCACAAAATTCAAACCAGCGACCCCCTAGGTCACTATTGTGTTTTTCTCCTTTTAGAGTTAAACGAAAGATTATCTTATACTTGCGAGCACATGAAATCAATACATAATACATATTTATATAATTGGAATGATATCTATGTTATGTAATGATACCAAATAACACCTATGTGATCATTAGGGAATATAGGTTACGATCTCGAGCAATTACATACAATCTCTTGAAATGGAAACGGATTATTAACACATTAAACATAAGTAGTAGGAAACAGTATGATGAAAATAATTCATTCTGGATATGTCCGAGATTGCGTGCAGTTTAGATATAAATGAAACACTATCTCCTGTTCAGTATTGTGCCTTTACAACTTTCCCCTCTAAAATATCTAACGTTATTAATAAATTATAACTAATAACTATAGAAATCAGTTTACTTTATAACATACCTTTTCTTTGATTTTATATCAAACTATAGTTACAATAATTCAAATTAAAACTTTAACCCAGATAATAGCAAATATATATGTTTACTTCTTTTTGTTTTACCAATGACTGAATATGACAGCCATTCAATTCATTGCAATTGTTTCAACAATGTTTGTTTTGGCAATCTCAACCGATAATGAGAATCATTTGCATGTTGATGTCGTCGCTGCAGACGTGTAATAGTAATTTCCCTTCCACAGCGCTTCAGAAGGTAAAGGTCGGTATATATAATATACTAGGATTTTATAACAAACATGTTCAGTTTATTCAGCCATTTCACGAAATTGCTCCTGACAAATAAACATGAAACATTGTTAAACACATCCTTTATCATTCTTTGAAGGCACATTGTTATTGGTTTATATATCAGTTATGAACAATCGATACTTACTGGTTATACTGCTTAAAGAAAAAGTGATTGTGAGACAATATTTCAAGAATTGTTAAAGAGTGTTTAATTTTTTTCTTTTCTTTATATAAATCTATGCCAATTTTTTAATAATGACCTATTTTCAAAGAGTTTGCAGTCTTTATTTAACCTGTCAAAATCGCAACGTAATTTTAAAAAACTCTTTACAGTGATGAAGAATAAAATAAAAACTCATAATCCTTTAGTAGGGGTACCACGATAACTCTTATATCGCGCAACTAATTATGCAGACTCAATACCATTTTATTTAGTAAGACTGTTTTACCTTGTTTTCGATCTTAGGTGGCACATATTTGAACTTGACATCATCAAAACAGCCTTTTTGACCAATTGCAAGGATTTTTGATCAAAACAGTAGCCCATACAGTGTTGACAATGTTTTTCAATATTTTGGCTGTATGACCTAGTTTTTTACCACAGGTGACACATTTTCGTACTTGACCTAAATTCACCAAAGCAACCTTTCTGACCAATTATTCAGGATATTTGGATAAAAAAGTTACCTCTAGAGTATTAACAATTGTTTCCAATATTTGGGCTATATGACCTAGATATTGACCCCAGGTGACCCATATTTATATTTGACCTAGAAATCATCAAAACAACCTAAAGTTTTACAGCCAATTTCCAGGATATTTGCATCAATACAGTAGCCACTTGGGTCTTAACAAAATCATTTGTCAAATGTTTAGCTCCTTTGACCAGATAACTCATGTTCGAAATCATCTGAGTACTTAAAAAAGGATCCTGACTAAGTTTGATAATGATTAAGGCAAAAATAGCACTACTAGGGTGTTAACGAACTAAATGTGGACGAACGGCAGAGGACGGACGACGGACTTTTACGATCCTATACGCTCACCCTGAGGTAGCTCTGATGAGATAAGAAAGGTATGTCAGATTTATATACAAGTTACTTGCCCTTGAAATGACCTTAAATTGTAAAATAAAAGGTTAAAATCAAAGTCCGAGAACACGAAAAGTCACCCAATTTCTTTTCACTAGAATTGTTCTGTATCAAATCATGGTATAAAATTTATTTTACAGTTTTTGTTCTGCCTATATATCTGTATGTAAATGAAGCATGCGCTTCTAAGCACGCTTATAATGGCACTTGAACACAGCTTGATACTACAGAAGACGACAAATAAAAATGTAAATGAATGCGTTATTACATTGATTGAAGTGTATGATTACATCCATAAACAGGGGAATTAAGATTAATTGTTAAATGCTTTTACATTGCCATATCTACTAACTTCGCTGATTAGTATTTATAAGTATGGTATAAACAACAATGTTCGATGTGCACTCTTGGGTGTAAACTGAATGATTACAAATTACATAAAATAATTTTAGAATAAACGGAATAATTTAAAAGTTATTTGACAATCTATTTATTAATTATTGTTCTTTGTAATAGTATTTGTCTCGTTAT
Organism: Ruditapes philippinarum; assembly: GCF_026571515.1. NCBI lineage: Eukaryota > Metazoa > Mollusca > Bivalvia > Venerida > Veneridae > Ruditapes > Ruditapes philippinarum. Next base: position 67,254 of record NW_026866160.1, on the reverse strand, counting down.
ACCATTTCCTGAAATTTGATGAAATAGTGTGTTCGAATAGAGAAATCAAAAGCTATAAGACTTAGTAAAGAATGATTCAATATACAACATGTACAGATACTGGTTTTGCTACAGGAAGGCCAAAAGAGATAATTTGTTTGTGCTTATCCGACTACGCATAATTTTGACCGGCGATCTTAATGATTTTCCATTGAGAAACAAGATAAAAACTAATATCCTCTAATTTGCTATCGTGCTTTGTCAGATATACTCGCTGGTTTCGCTACAAGTTAAAAATGCCATGTAAACTGTTATATGTCATCATGGTTTCTATCACCTTATTATCAAAATAGGAAAAGTTAAAATATAAACTACCTACCTACCATGTTTATTTCAAAGCAATTGTGTCATATGCTTTGATATAATCCATTTTCAGTCATTATATCTTCCTAAATGAAATCATACAAAGCCGTTTGCAAAAACAGTTACCATAGGTAAGGCATATGTAGTCAATGGAACATTTGGAAGCATTTGAAAATATGCAAACACAGAATGATTTTAATGCAGGTTTATTAAAACAATTATGCAGTTTTCAAATAATTAAAACGCTTAAGACCTGTCGCTAATAATTCTATGATTTGTTTTTCAAATATCATCATAAATGTTACCTACAATAAGTCGCATAATCAAATTGTTGTAAATGACAACAGATGATATAATGTTGATCAAACGAGTAACTATGTTATGAATAAACCATTTCTCTTAAGAAAATTATTTCAAACATCTGATATATTGTAATCAATATATCATTTTACTGTATTATCTTGCTAAAAGATACAACAAAATTATTATACAATTTATTTTTCTCGTAATCGTACTTTTATTTCCTGGTTGTTTATCAGACATGGATATTTTAAAGGTTAATTCGTGTACAAAATCATCAGTTAATGTCAATGTCCAATATACGTAATCAAGGTCGTTTTGATCATTTGATTTTTTTCATTGCACATATACTGTCACCATTCCATAATCACAGGACCTTTTTCATACTTCATTGTAATTACTTTATACTAAAATCATCCGTTTAAAGGTATAAAATGTGCATATTAATAATTGTGTGAACTATATGTAGAAAAAATATTTGCGATTTATTGTGTCGATTATCATATAACCATTAAAAAGATAACTTCTATGCATCCATATTTATAAATATATAGCTTTAATATGAGTATAAAGTTATAAGATTGGTACAACATGATATGAATCAAACTTTTGAAATCATTTATTGGGAGTTATTTGTGACCATCTTCAAGGACGGAATTATTGCTGGCGAGTGTCAGAACTGATTGATTATTCTTTGACATATCTAATTGGCCTTGCAAGCAACACTATGGTAAGATAATGAGATTCCAGAAATTAATGACCTAGATATCATGTAATGTTGAACAGATACGTTACTTAACGTCTTATAAAAGGCACATTCTCATTTCATGTTTCTCCATGTAGAAGAAGGTTTAAATTGAATAAAATGTTCATCAGAAAAGTTATTTCAAATCTCTGATACTAGTATTAGTATATTGTTATTAATATATCATTTTAACTTTCTTATCTTGCTTTGATAGGTACGGCAAAATTATACAATTTATTTTCTAGGGATGATTGTTTTGCAATTATTGTACTTTTATTCCTGATTGATTTTCATCAGGTTATTAATAAATGAACAAATTCATCGGTAAATGTTAATTTATCCAGGTTTTTATCATTTTTTCATTTCATATTTACGGACATCATTCCATTATCACTACACCTTTTTCATACTTTGTAATAATTAATAGTACAATTATCCGTTTAAACAGGGTATACATTGTTCATATAAATAATTATATAAGAACCATATTTAGAAAACACTTGAGATTTATTGTGTCTGTTATCATATAATCATTAATAAATAATTTTCAGACATTCCTTTTTATAACTATATAGCTTTAATATGAGTATAAAATTATAAGATTGGTACAACATGATATGAATCAAACTTTTGAAATATTTCATTTAGAGGTATTTGTGACCATTTTTAAGAACGGAAATACTTCTGGTGAGTGTCAAAACTGATTGATTATCCACTGACACATCTGTTTGGCCTTACAAGCAACAATATGGTAGGATATCGAGATTCCAGAAATAGCACATATTGTTGAAGAGATACGCTACTGTGCGTCTTATGAAAGGCACAATTCCCTTAACTGTTTCTCTATGTAGAAAAAGGCTTAAATTGAATGTGAATTCAGAAAGAATACAATGTAATTTTTCCAAAGAGAGGAAACTCGCTTTCAATCAAACATATGCCATTATAGCAAATCGGGTCACTGACATTTTCGATGCATGGAACATCTTAAAACTGTTTTTTTATGAAAATCAGGCACAAGTTATGAAATGTTTATAAATCAGTCTGTTATAATCTCAGCATCATAAATTTAACAAACTGGTATCGACTGTCAAATTAATTTATGCCGAAAACCGATTCAAAGATATATATACGACGAGAGAAAACACACAGTTAATATTAAAAAAAATAATTCATATAAATAGAATATGGACAACATAATGGATAACAAAAACAAAAACAAAGACAAAATGTTTAAACTATTATCGACTTCATGCGGAAAATTGATTCAAAGATCACAGGTATTATGCAAAACAAATAGTATATAATTCATATAAATAGAATATGGACGCAAATTACATAATGATTAATGAATACAAATAAAGTGAAGTAATGATGAAAAAAAATTTGATGTAATTTGTATCAAAATTGAAAAACATCATATACAGTTTTAATGAACAGATTCCAATAAAAAACCTTTATGCATTATATCACTAATTAATACTTGTACATCAAAGATTCACTAGAAACGCATGCCCTTTTAGATATCAAATGACAAAATTAAAAACGTTTCTTACAATTATTGCGAAAAACCTTTGAGCGCATTATGAAAACAAATAAGCTATGTATTTGAAGTTTCTTTCACACATTATTTTTGAGTGCAATAATTTTTTTGGCTAATTAAACTATGAAAATTCGACTTTGGCCGAGATGAGCCAATTGTGACATTATTAAGGAAATTTACTGACTTCTGTCAATGTCTACCTGACAAGTAGTCACATAAACGTTTGTCAGGGCCTTCCGTAATTGCGATTTATACACACTTTCAATAATGTGTTTTTTAGTCGAAATAGATAGGGACTGTTTTGTAAAATCCTGCAATGAAACGTATGAATGCACACTTAAGCAATTGTATAAAATTTATTACATAAATTTTATCGATTACTATCATATCATCCTCATTCAGTTAGACACATTTGCCATGCAGTTTTCATTGAAACATTGATGCAAAACATTTTTAATATTTAACGAAATATAACCTACCTTACATTTGTGTCGTCAATATGTGACACGTTTTGGTAAATGTTTTTTTTTTATTATAGATAAGTAAACAAATATTCTGAAGCTTGTTCCTTTATTATATAATCTTATGATTCCGTTCCTTACATCATTTATTTGTGATGTTATATGTAGCATGTTCGAACATTTACTCAATGTTAATCATGTTACAAGATGATAACTGTTTATTGTTAAGGAAGGCGGGTAGAACACATCTACAGTAATCTACAACGCCCAACCGCATTATTGTATTTAAGTATTTAATCAATTAAAGATAAAGATTTGGTGAAATGAATTTGCAATTTACATCCAGACGAACGATAAGAAAAATTTGAAAATGTGTTCAATAAATCTTCATTAATTAAAAATACTATATGCGTTTTTAAGCTATATATCTGTCGTCTTATTTTTTCTCTCTTCATATGATGAGTGCATAATTTGAAAAAGGATTGTTTCTTTTTTTGAGATGTATGTTATGCGATTTTCACGAATTGAACAGTACTCAGAACAATGCAAAAATTTCTCCTACCAGACAAAAGTTTAACGATTCAATTAACCCTTACCCTGTGTGTCTAAATTTATTGAGTTTTTCCACCAGTATAGAGTAGGGACATTTAGAACATATAAGATTCTAGTACCAAAACGCAAAAGAAGCCAAAGATGACTAAAAGTGGCCCCGTACATTCAATCAGAGATGTTATATTTCCGATCCTTAAAGATCGTTCAGCACAACATTATTGTTGTGTTTGTGGTATTTTTAGTTTTAATTATTTGGCATTTTCTAGTTGGGTGGTTCCAATACTCCTACTTGAATAATGTTGAATCACTCTTAGGATATGTTGCCTGCTTTTAAACTTTGTCTTTTGATGTCTTATCTGTGATATGCAGGCTTCATAACCTCTGATCCCCTTTCAAAATTCCATTTTGTTTAGCTCCGCCAATTCTTTTCTCGTTTAGGGCACACGCTTTTTATTACTTGGGTACCATACGCCGCTTCTCATTGAATGGCATTACTGTGTCACATTAAAAGTTCCATGATAACCGCCGTATGAACACATCTGCGGATATTTCTAAATTAAAAATTTTACCAGTTCATGTTCTGCTTAAGCCGGTGCTAGGGGGCATGAACAGTAGTTTGCGCTTGACAGTACCGTCCATGAACAGACTTAATCAAACCGAGCCTGCAACATTTTCAGTTTTGACGTGTTGGGCTTTCTTAAGGGATTCTTATTTTCTCCATTTTCAGCTTTATTGTCGACTTTTGGAAATAATGTATCATAACAAGAAATAAGCTATTGAAAAAAAATAGAATCTTATAAGACTTAATTGGCTTTTAACACATTGAAAACAAAAACAACAACAACGCACACACAATTTATATATCATTTTCAAAATGACGATTATTCATGTTGTTGCTATTGAATTGTTATTGGATTTGCCTCAGCATTACGCTTTTTTTTTCATTTATTGTTATTGTCTATAACAAGATTGGTTCTGTAAATTGTAACTATACGGCCATTATTATTTCGTCATCAATACAGATTTATAGAAAATGTACGTCTCTTTGTAAAGATCATTAGTTTTTGACAGATTATATTTCATAGAATAATATACAACAATGAGTACAATAATGAATACAAAAATCGGGTGAATGAACTTTGTTTCTAAAAGCAAGAATCTGTTTTAGAATATGTTACCATGGTGACAGTTAAAGATGATTAATTAAAGATTTAAGTAACCTACCAAAGAAGAATGTTTACAATAATTTCTCAAATGCCATGTTAAAAGTTAATTAAATAAATCAGGGAGTCTTTTTTTCTATTGAATGAAGATACTTTTTTTATAAGTAAATAACATATGAACAAACTGTATTCAACCCAAGTTGATTGACCTTGATTTTAAAACAAAAATAATTGGAGACTACTTGTATGAATATTGTTTGACTGCAGATATTCTAGGGGAAAGGCTTATATAAATAACTTTTAAGATGAGTTGATGAACTGCACATATAGCTTTATATACCATAAAGTTTTGTGGGAAACAAAAATGAATAACTTAAATTTGAATTTAATTCAATTTTAAATGAAAACATCTACAATTTCGCCGATTTAATAACAATTCAGGTTAATCTTGGTGGTTAGTTCATCTAATCTGCTCTCTTGGTCTACTTATCTTGCATGATATCTGATCAGTGGTAAGAGACAAATATCCACATGACCCAATAACCGAGATCAATCGTCAACAAGAAATTTTGCCTTGCCAAAAGATCGAAACAGCGACCCTTGGATAACAAAATTGATTCTCTCCTTATTGAGTTAAACGAAGGTATCGTGTATGACAAAGGTTATCTTATAATTGCGAGCACATGAAATCAATACATAATATATATATTTATATCATTGGAAAGATCCTAGTGTAATGTAATGATACCAAATTACAACTTTGTGATCATTGGGGAATACAGGTTACGAGCTCTAGCAATTACATACAATCTCTTGAAATGGGAACGGATTATGAACACATTAAGCATAAACAGTAGGAAACAGTATGATGAAAAATAATTCATTCTGGATATGTCCGTGATTGTGTGCAGTTTAGAACTAAATGAACATAATCTTCTATTCAGCATTGTGTTATTACAACTTCACCTCTTAAATAGCTAACAATAAATAAATTATTATTATTAACAAAGCATAGAATCAGTATATTTTATTACATTCATTTTCTTTAATTAGATATATAACTATAATAATTCAAATTAAAACTAAATAATTGCAGAAATATACATTACTCAGAAAACGTCATTGTTTTAACTTTTATGTTTAGTATCAGGCTTATAAATGAAAAATGTATATGTTGCTAAACACTAAAAAAATAAAATTTCAAAGAAAAACAAATGAAATATCCACCTTTGTTACAAATGAATAAATGAGAGCCATGTCATTCGGTTCATTCAACACTATTTGTTTTGGCAATCTATCAACCGATAATGAGACGATTTACATGTTGATGTCATCGTTGCAGACGTGTTGTAGTAATTTACATCCTACAGTGGTTCAAAAGGTGAGATCGATATACAGAATATACTAGGATTATAACAAACAAATTCGTTTATTTAGCCATTTAAGACATTGGCTCTGACAAATAAACATAAAACATTGCAAAACAGATCCGTGCTCATTCTTGTAGACATATTGCAATTGGTTTATATAAAAGATTACACTCCTTTGTAACTGATTATTTTTCCTACATAAAAACACAAACATCGTAAAGATGACTGATTTTAGAGAACAATTATTTTCAATTCTATATACATGTATAAAATATGATTTCTAAATGAAAATGTGACAATCCAAGAGCATATAGTAAATGAACAGGTAAAAGTCCAGATAGTTTGCATCTGCCATAATTCCTATCTCTTTGATAATTTACATTGCATAAACAATAAGCAACTCGCGTGGCATAAGGACATTTCTGAAAATATCCATCAATATTACCTGTAACGTTCAATGTATAAAAAGAGCGGGACATTCTTTATATTTTTCAGGCATGCATGTTGTATTTATATTTCATCCTAAACATTTTTCAATACCAACTCATTATAACAATCTATTGAAATATATTGTCAATTCATCTGGACTCGACGCATGAAAAGTGCCCTAAAAAAATAAGAAATAAAACACAAATATGTTGTCTAGAATATAATAAAATAGTAAAACAGGTATTTTCTATTAAGAAAGAATTTGCCAATTGTATTACAAGATTCATTTGTCTGGTGAATTAATAAAGGTCTAATTCAACTTCAAGAAAATGCTATTTCAATTCCCTCACACCATTATGTCAAAAACAGTTTCTTAAGGTGTTTATAGCGCACATTATTCATATCTTTGAAGATGTATGAATTTTATTATAGGCAATAAAGTGACTGTAAAACAATGTACGAAATGCATTAGTTCATTTAACGATGTGGTTTTAGTGTATTTAATAAATAGTTTTAAGAAGTGGTGCAATATTTTGTAACTTAAAATAATGAAAAGGTCTGCCAAATGTGTAAGACATCATTCTTAGAATTTGCATTCATTTATGAGTGCTCGATTAATACTAAAACACTTAAGACATTGCACCTATATTTTTTAAGTGTACAATGCGTCATAGTTACGATTACTATTTTGGAGGCAGTGTCCTTAATATCTTAAACTATTTTCAATTAAGTATTATTTTTCTTCGTTTAATAGAGTTTTGGCTACGAATTGATATGAAAACATAAGGTGGATTTACAATCATAAAAATATATGAAAAATCCTGAATTAATCATTTATAAACCTTTAGGCGATGTTTTTTTAATACACTACAATAACCATTTTCCTCTTGATAAGAGTTTGTTTGGATACGTTCTTGATTTTTCAATTAAGATTGCATTGAATTCAATACTATTGAAACACGTTCTAATTCAATTAAATAGCTACTCTAATAAAACGTCAACTAGTAACTTCAAAGAATGATATAATGCATCCTTTGAAATAACTGACATTAATAATGATATTCAATGAAAATAGATAAGTAAACTGTAACTGGCATGACTCTGAACTGTAAGAGGTATGAACACCTCTATATTATCTATATTACAAATTCAAAAAAAAAGTACATTAAGAAATACCTTCATTTCTGGCTTAAACTAAGTTGCGAAGTTTAATATTTATTGTTCCTTATTTCTGAATTTATTGCTGGGGAAAACCTGTTGTGATACAAATATTTCTAAAAACGTATTTCCCTGGATAGTAAATTGTAATCGAGGAATCAAAAAATACCCCATTTACAAAACAACAACAATATAAGTCAATGAACCAGATTGTCGTGCATTTCAAGACAAGATTATAAAAGTGTATTTAAAAATTCTCAAACGAATCCTACACTAAATGTTCAGATTGCTACTTGCTGTTCAGCTTTTACAAAATCACTTCTCTTAAGTGGTGGTCGGTGAAGTAAATGAACAAATTATATTCCCACCAGAACAACTTTTGCTACTGAAAAGCTCCATTTTCATTACATGTCTATAGCGGTGTTGTTTTGCTTGACATATTTTGATTAATGACCATATGCTCCATGGAATTGTTCTATTGTCAATTCCATATTTGATTTATGAAGCAGTGTGCTCTGCAAAGTTCGTTTAATTTAACACACTCACTGAAGTTCCAATGAATACATCCCCAAACAAAGGACCACCAGCAAGGAGCCAAGCAGGACACACGACAGGATATGGGAAAAAGATCTTTAACTGCTGTGAATATTTCTACATAATTTTAATGGACACAGTGCCTGTTTAAGATGCTGTAACTAACATTTAGGGGTTATGAATAATTTTTGGGTGATATTAAGTGTTTCCTAACATTTGAAAAAAAATATAAGGATTCGTGTAATTTTCGCAACAGCAGGCAAAAATTGTAGAACTGTTGGAAATACTTTGTATCTGACTAAATTGTTACTGAAACTAGGAGTAAGAACGTTTTACTCTTTGCATACAATTTGCCAAATCAAGACAGTATACAATATGTTGTATGTGATATCTTAAAAAGGTCGATGTTACGTGGTTGGGCTACACATATATTAGTTCTTTAAATAACTCTATTAAAATCCAACTCAATTTCTATTAAGCTAAATAATTGCAACACAAGGAACTATTGGTCTGTGTTTTTAAACAAGATGTTTTTGCATTTAGGAGAAAATGTTTAAAGTAAATAGTATAACTAGTTCATGTACAAATACCAGTGTAATAAGTTGTTTTTGATCTATAAACTCTTCCTACATTAACCAACATAAAACCTAAGGGATCTTTTTCAGTTTTTATGCAAATGCTTCAAAATAAAGGGGCGTCTTTTAGGTTCTGATTGTTTTGGGCTGGTTTACTTATAATTCATTGAAATTTATTTTAGATTGCCAAAAAGGACAACTGCACTTAAAATAGTATTAAACTATTCTGATACGCTAAAATTTTACAACAAAGTGTTCCATGGTTTCTTTGTTTTAAACTATTATATAAGTAAAGAATGTGTTATCAATGTTTTGTTGTAAATATTTTATATGTGAATGTAATGTTTTGTAGATAATGTACTTTGTACAACGTTTTAAGTAGGTGCAAATATAATGAACCTGACGTGCACTTTCATTAATAATTGTATGATGTACGTCATAAGATATAATCGAATGATAACACTTTTAAATTAAATTGATGTTTATGTATCATTCAATGGCAAAATTTAACAGGGTAATATCGTTACCAGATACACCCATCTTAATATTTAATTAAGGCTCATGATTAACATTAAAGACTTACTATCTAAATTTAAACAAGTGGCACCGGTTCGAATAAATATGTTTGACTGTTTTATAGATAAATTTTATACTTCAAGTAGATGAATTTATTTCAATTGAATGGGACTTATCATTTGATAGTATTGGTATACCTGACCGATACTCGGACTCTGAACAATCGGAACAAAGTTCCGTGGCTTCACCGACTGATCTCTCAATATTTCCCGTAATTAGTGATCAGTTCAATATTGTGACAAAATTGAGCCGCGTCATGACAAAACCAACAAAATGGGTTTGCGACCAGCATGGATCCAGACCAGCCTGCGCATCCGCGCAGTCTGATCGAGATCCATGCTGTTCGCTATCAGTTTCTCTACTTGTTATTCAGTTTGTAAGCGAACAGCATGGATCCTGATCAGACTGCGCGGATGCGCAGGCTGGTCTTGATCCATGCTTGTCGCAAACCACTATGTTGGTTTTGTTATGACTAGGCTCATATATTTTAGACAATCAACGTTATTTGCAATGAAATAATTTAAAGATGTTTATCAAGTATATAGTGGGGGTATATTTTACTGGACATATGTATTATAGATAAAAAGCAATAAATAAAGGACTTAAAGTAAGAGAGAGATTTAATACTAATTAACGTCAGCTGTAGACTATGGTGAGATAAACATATTTGATAAATATCAACCTTAAGTCTTTAACGCGATAATAATGATAATTACGTTATAAGAGCATAAAATGTAGTGAAAATAGATCACAAATAAGCAATGTATGTGCTTTATGTCACGTAATTGGAACGAACATCAGAAAAAAATGAAATACGCACTAATAATTTCCGATGCAATTTTACATTTACAGTCAAAACTATAACAATAAACTATGGCATTTCATAAGGAGTTAATATCTCTTTTTATCAACTATTATTCGAAAATAAAAGGGGGAGGGGAGTCGATAAGGTAATAAATATTGTAATAGGTTACATAAAATGATGAATAGAAAAAAGTGCTTTGATATTCAAAAGATATTTCCGGCACGAAATCTGCTTCATTATGAAACAAAATAATAACGTTGGGACTCCGGACATTTTGTAACAATACTTTAGTAGAAGTATTAGGTGCTACTGTATTTAATCAAGTATATGGTTTGATGTATGATGTATCTATTCTGCAAGATTAATGTGCATGTCCAAGTGTATCAGTTAAAATACACCAAAACAACACATATGTCCAAGTGTGAATAACTTAAATTACATATTTGCCTTAACGAAGAGTAAGTTATGCCATTAAAGTCAAAATTTTCAGTTATGTTTCACCGTTTCATGTCGTGAAAATATCATCGAATCAAATTGAGAAAATGTAAAAATATTTCTAAATCCTATGTATGAAAAAAGATTACGCTAATCCTATGAACTTTCACACAAAATGAGTTATGACAAAGGTTGAGAACAGTTAAAATAGGTATATATTTAAACATATACTATGTTCATGCTTGAGTAAACTATTTTAATCACCAAAATTTACTCAGCTCTATGAAATTCGTACTGAATATGTCTAATTTAAATAAAAGGAATGAATAAACTATAGGAAGCTGCGTTCCCTATTAAAGGTCAAGTAAAGTTGGTCTTTTCTTTAAAACGATTCCAGTTTTTTTAATGAGCCTATATATTCACATTGTGATCACCTATGGTGTGTATATATAGAAAATAAGATATCTACTTTGTGTGAAGTCAAACCATATTAATTTAATATTAACAAAGAAACTGTGTAGCAATTATCAATATTTTCTAATATCAAATTTGAGAATATATTTCTTTAAAAGAGAACAAAATTCAACGTCTTTTTTACAGTTTCAATTTAACAAGCACCGGCTGGAAATTTTTATAAAAAGTAACTATATTACCAATCATGATAAGTACATAAATTGCATATCTTACTGTTCCTTAATTCAAAACATCTTGATTAAATTGTGTTACAGTACAGCTTTATTATTTTGAATTAGACAAAAATATTGGCATTTATTGTATGACAAAATTTACTGCAATGTGTAAGAATGTTTAATACTCTTAAGGTGCAACTTTACGGACAATTTAAAAATATAAAAATTGGGCAGATAAACAGCGGGTTAATAATATCACATGAAACAAAGTAATATTGTGTTGTTGTTGTTGCTGCTTCTGTTGGTTAGCACTTGTTGGTTTTTGCAGCATGCCACACTGAAAATGACGTATCTTAACTTCAGAAATCTTAATTTCAAAAACTTCCTTTCGTGACTTGGTACAAAAATGTAAAAGTATATAGCCATTCTTTAAATAATTGCAGTTCTAAAGGATGAACGACATCCTTGATAGTAAAGATAATAAGTAGTATTTAGAATGTAATAAATTATTTATTTCATTTGAGAAAAAAAATCGTTTAATGTATTATAAAATTAATTTGCCTTTAATAATACTCAAATCGAAATCACTAAAAAATATTACCTCAATAGAATAAACAACAGTTTTGTCAGATATTTATTGCCATTGTTTTACGGCACATAATTCATAGTCTACCTTTGAAGATTTTATTATAGGCACTAAAGTTGCACTTGAATACTTAACGAACTGCATTAAGTTAATTTCATACAATGGTTTAAGTATACTCGATTATATGCTGTTAAATAGTGAGGCAATAAACTGTAACTCTAAATAAACATTAGGCCTGCAAGTGGTTTAGGGCAATATACTTAAATTCCAACGTTGTTAAACGTGACTGAAACAATTTACCCTCAATAAACAAAATAAATATCAACGCTTTTGATTTGATTCTGTTCGGCAAATCGACGTTGATATTATCAATGAAATAGCGCGTACGTTATGAATAAGCAAAAAATATCAACGCCTTAAACCCAGGCTAATGACTCATTTACAAAATGATTTATCTGATCTATTAGTAATACATAATTTTAATTCTCTTCCTTCTCCAAGGTTTACCTCGTTTCACTTATTTTGCTAACTCTTTATTATAAGCTACATATTTTAATTTACACAATTCTTTCAAGTATTTATTCATTTTGATTGCTTTCTTCTTTCATGACTCTACCGCATATTCATATGTCTCAATTTTCTTCGATATTTATTATTCCGATTTTCAAAATATTCCATTTTTACAAAATTGCACACACATATATTATTATTATTATTATTATTATTGTTATTATTATTATTATTATTATTATTATTATTATTATTATTATTATTATTATTATTATATACTCGTATTTACAAAAGAAAAATAGTTTTATTTGTATTACAATTGTATGCACATAATATTATTATCTATTTCATATGTATATTGGTGAAAATATATTCGGAAAGCATATATTTAAACTAAGTGTACAATGCAATAAGCGAGTAATTAGGATTTCTTTTGCAGACAATTCGCTATCAAACTATTTCCAGTAAATATTAGCGCTTTTTAATAAATATTTCATTTAATTACAGTTTTTATATATAATCATATAGCTGCCATGAATATCTTTTTTGGTTAAAACGTAAAATTACAAAAAAATTGAAGAAGAAAATCGGATTACTGAAAGGTACAGTTTATTAACACATTTGATAAACGTTAAACTACTCATTTTTAAACCACACTCAAATAAAATATTTTGCCTTCACTCTAGCTTCATGATTATTCTAGGTTATTTGGAAAAGCTCTTGTTTTTAATTAAAACCAACATTATCGTCATTATCAATCAGATCACAAAGTAATAAAACAGACACTGGTTTAATTAAAAGGCTACTCTAATTACACTCAAACTAATGAATTTCCCACTTCTATGATAGTGATCTTGCTTTGAAATTGCTATGACCTTTACTATGTTTTTCCACTCAATTAATGAACGAAGATATAATGAATAAACATAATCTTAAAATCCCCTACTTGCTGATTTTGATAGTATCAGTTGTAATAAAACATGTCTGTAACTTTACATAGGTAGTTAATGATACAATGATATTGAATCCCTAAAGAAAACAAAACTGCAAAATTGTCAAAACCTAAATAGAAAATTTTGCACGCTAGGTTAAGGACTGTAGTGAAAGTCTCAAAAATACTACACGCTCCTGTACACGGGTTGAAGCAGAATCCATCATTAAGATATAATATCCGCAGATACGATTACGATTAAGGAAGCTTTAATTATAATATTACACGCTAATATGACTAGTTCAAAAGTCTTGACAAAATATTTTTAGAATGAGATAAGCTACGACATATAAACTGATCTGTAAGAAGACATCTTAATTTGCTTTTTCATAATTATACTAAAAAGATTCAAATTTGACAGGAACATGAAATATTTTTTGGACATGATTTATTATAATATGAAATTAAATACAAATACAAGAGTAGCAACGGTTACAACACCAGCGAAATTGGACTTCGGGACATTATTTTACATATCAAGAGGCATAAAACGGGGATTAGGCAGAAATCCCTCAAAGAATGGCGGACTTATAAAGTAATTCGAAATCAAAGTAATAGAACGAAAATGAAAAAATGACTTTAAATTAATTTCTTTTCATCATATGTTTACTTTTTTCAATGTAAAGAAAATAAGGGTCTGAAGAATAAAGACCAGTTTAAACAATTTGTTCAGCATATAATGTTGATGAAAAGTAAATTTTACACTTTAAAAGCATAACCTATAAAATGACAATAGGAAAAGGGTACTGAAATTTTACTTTATTTAAATGTTTTTATTCAGACAAAATTTCTTTTGTATCTCGATCTCTGAATTCCATAAGCATGCACTCAGTTCATGAAAAGTCTGTACGAAGTGCATTAAAAATTTTCAATTTTAAATTGATGGAATAAAATGTAATTTTAAACAGCTTCCTCAATTATCTTAATGCGTAAAAATCAAAAACGTTTAAAGTTAAATTACTTTCATAACAAACAATTAATTTGAATTGACAGAAATTAATATAATGTACCATTTTAGTGCATTTTGTTTTTAACTGTGAATAAGGATGCTGCTACTTCCACAAATTAAGCAAACTTGGAATAATTTATATCGACAATTAGAAACAGCTATTAGATACATAAAGTTTATGACGTTGCACATGTAAGTCTTCATTTAATAATTTTCTATTTTGTCGACATGTTGCTTGTTATGGAAACATTTCCAGTGTATTTTATTTCTTTTAATCACACTTTTCAAGGTAATGTGATCTTAAAAGCAACACACTTGGTGACATTTCAGTCCTCGGCTTTAGCACCGACATTTATTATATATCGATAAATAGAAAATTGACGTCTAAATCCGAATGTAAATTTATGAAAAAAACATATATTAAATGGTTAATTGATGAACGCTTAGCAGAAAAACATGTGTTCAAACAAAAACTTTATTATACTGTTTTAGTTATGATCAGAGGTTATTTTAATACATCATCTTTAAAATAGTTGTTAGGGACATTTAAATGTTAACAGTCAATATACTTTTTTTCTATTAGTTGGGTTTTAAATCGAACCAACAGAGTATAAGTCAAATGGCGATTTTCCACCTTTACTGATGGACAAAGACATCCAACCACAGACGTAACGTAAACTAGCTGGATTGCTTCCTCACAGGAGCAAATATGAAATCCATGTCGGAATCCACTTCATAAACCATCCATTACGCAACATGTTTTATTCTTTTATACTTAAAACAGAAAGAAATCAAATCAATTGCCATTTAAGATTGCCCTTAAACACATGTTTAATTAGTCGAAACTACAGCGTTATTTTCGCAACCATGCTCCTCAATGGTTTGTTTTGGATTTTTCTGTGAACTACAAACTATGTACATTCTCTTTTTATTTTCCTTTCAAATAGTTGTGCTTTTAGAATCGACAATTTACGTTAGAACTTTTTCAAATAACACCAAATCGTGACAGTAAATTTGACTTTGTTTTAAATTTATGTCTCTCAGGCGGCCATAACATTAATGTTGTCAAAATGGCGCCTACATTAACATGTACTGTAATGACAATTCTTTAAAGTGGTAATTAACTTAAAAACAACTTTCACTGTTCATGACTATTGTACTGTATTGTGAGTTTTCATTTTTTTAATAACGAGTGAATGTTATTCTAATGAACTGTTGAACTGTTAAATTCAAGTTTGATTTATGGGGAAGTATTCTTAACAAAGCGCTCTTACCATTTCAATTACGGTAAAGGGATCATAAGCGTAAAAAACTTTACTTTTAGTGTTGACAAATTGTTTTTTTAAAGCAAAATCCGAGGTTTGCAATTATCCTCAATAATTATTATGATAGAGCTCTCTTCCCTTTTCAATATAGAACATTATACTCTAGATAATTTTCTTAAGGCATGGTAGACGAAAAATAGTTGAAAGCTGTAAAAATGATTATTTTTTAAATAAATTGATAACTTCAATAAAAATGGAGCACAAACTTGTAATACTATTCGCAAAGTTGTTTTGGCATGGGGTATGTTTGAATGCCATTGATGTGTTTGCCAAGAAATACAGTTTGTATCTGGCTGCATTATATTTAAACGGTTATTTTAAACCGCACAAAATGTATTTTTAAGCATTTAAGGCGATTACATGGATTAAAAGCAAACACTTCCAACTCAAAAGCATATACGTTAATATATTGAAAATAAAAGCAAAATTAACGTGAACATTTGTCATCAACATCTGCTCGATATGTCTTCGTATGGTGCCTTCTATGTGCCCTACTTGGGTGCCTTCTGGGTGCCCTACTTGGGTGTGTCGGGGGCTGCGTCCTGTGAATGTTGCCTTTGCCTTATTGATATTTATTTTGTCTTTTCAAAACATTTTACATTCATGAATTTTTTAAAAATATTTATATTTGTCAAAAGGGGGTACTTTTTAAACCTTTTTTAAAGAAAAAAAATGGGAACCCATTGATAATAGTTCAGGTTGTAATGTAACAAATCAAAAGAAATTTTTTTTACGACCCAAAAACATTTTAAAATTTTTGGGGAGCAGTCTTTTTTAATTTTTGGCAATTTTTTTAAGTTTTGGTTCCCGTTTTTTTGCGCAAAAAGGTCAAATTTTCAAATTAAAAAAAAAAGAGCTATATAAAAAATATATTTTATATAAAATATGTTTTCATATCAGTAAAAGGGACTTCAGTTGATTAGGGAATAAGTTAAATAAGTAAGCGTAAAAATATAAAAAAACCAAGATCAAAAAAGGAAGGGGATTCAATAAAACGCACCCCCCCCCCCTCCCCAACCAAGGACCATCGACAAGAAGCCCTTTCAGAACACCAAGCAGGACAGGGCACACAAGAACACAGGAAGAAACGCAGGAAGTATGTCATCAATAAATCATTTTTAATAGAGGAACATCTTATTAAACCAAAGGTTTAAAGAAAAAAAATTAATTGTAAAAAGACCTACAAAAAGGATAATAAGGGTGTAGGGGGAAGGTGCCAGAAGAACGGGGGTGCAAAAGTGAGCGGAAAACACTAGGAAGAGTCATTAACTCAGTCTGGCACTTACTGGTATTCACGTTGATTGTTTTTGTTTTGTTACACTACATGACAATGACATTTCTACCCCACGGAGAATCAGGAAACATTCTTATGTGACAAAATACCAGTCACATTAGCTGGTAACTAGAAAATAATTGATGAGGTTATTGCCTTCTATATCGTGTTTGTGATGTTAATCTATATCTTGATCTTGTACATCTATGTTGCACTTCACAGTCAAGTACAAATGGTCTGAAATAAAAAATATGTAAATACTGTTAATACAAAAAATAAAAACTGTATACTAGTATTTATTTTCATCTCCTTGTGGTCATTCCTGGAGTTTAACAACAAGATTGCATTTGTAAAAAATGCTATGCCACCGCCTTGATACAATACTAATAGAAGCATACGTATATCTTTTTTTACACAATTGAATTTAGGAAAAATGCAGTAGTGGTCAATGTAATATTTCAATATGCCAAAAAACAATGTGTAGATGCTTCTTATGATCACATACAAAGGCAATAGTATAATGAATTAAAATAAAATTATTCTTACTGCATACAAATTTAGGTATTTTCTGTATTACATAAGTTTATTAAACTTTGAAATGCAGTTACAGTTAATTTTCTTATATACTATCTTTTCAAATAAGCATTATTTCTGAAAACATAAAAAAATACGCTTTACAATCATCATTTTAGTGTGAATTGTTATGTTCTTATGCTAAACTCATTTCATAAATATCCTTGCACAGATTTCTAGAGGTCATGACCTCAAACCTTACATACGTATTTCTGAACTTACTAGAGGTCATGAACTTTCGACAAACTCCCAGCTACCGAATCTATTTTTTTTTTTTTTTAGAGAAATTGCAACGCATGATTGCACACATAAAAGAAAGACAAACCATCATGAGTTATTTCCCTTTCACTATTCAATTATGATTTGAAGAAAATCAAAAGCCTGGGACAGGGATAATTTTGACCCTAAATGTATAATGTGAATAATCTTAATAGAGGGTTACTAGACAATGTTTCATGCCAAATATCAAAGCTCTAGCCCTTGTAGTTTTGAAGAAATATATTTTTTTTTTAATTTACTATATACATTTTACGAAAATACTCATTCCTGGGGCAAGGCTAATTCGACCCTAGGACTATAATTAGAACAATCTTGGTAAAAATTTCCAAGACAATGCTTTGTGCAAAATATCTGAGCTACATGCCTTTTGGGTCTTTACAAGAAGGGTTTTTTTTAGAATTCCTTTCCGTTGCCATAGCAACAAGGTTTCTGCATGGAATCAAATTCAAATTCTTTGAACAGCTTTGGAAGCCCTTCCCACTCAATAAACAATCCTGCCAAGTTTGGTTGTAATTGAACCAATGGTTTTTAGGAGAAGATTTTTTAAGTTCATTATATAATCTATATATCACACACACACACATACGCGCACGCACGCATGCACGCACACATACACACACAAGTGAATCGCTATGTGTCAACGCATCGCAAATGCTGCGGTGACATTTAAAAAATGTCTCTATTACTTATCATAATCACTTATATTTTTAATCTTTAAAGAGACATTATGCCCCAATATTATCTGAGGTAAAATTCACAAGTTTCGTTTTATTGTTTCTTTTGACAAATAATTGACCAATGCAGGTCATGCTAATATACAGAAAGAAAACTAAATATATATAAGTATGGTGAAAAATACATTAACTGCTGAATGAACATTTTTAACATACATTTCTTGTATTCGTGATTATTTGAATTGTTCTAAAAAGAAAAAAACTTTTTTTTTATATTTAAAGTCCCCTATAAATTGCCCCTATAAATGAAAAAGGAAATTTATTTGAAAATTTTAATCTTTTTTTTAAAAAATTTTTCCAAACTGAGAACTATTTAAATGTTTAATGCAAAAGTTTAACCTTGTTACCCTGTTTATCCATCTGTTACATTATTATAATATATAGTAGTCACAAAATTAAAAATAACTGCAAATTTATAATGGGTAATTTTGTAAATCGCACATATTATTGTAGCGGTTTTTCGAAAGTTTAAAACAACTTTTTTCAATCTGTTAGGATTTGTAAATTTCTCCAATTTTACAATGTGCCTGTTCAAACCCGGAAAATTTTCATTAACAAAGTAGACCCACTTTTATTCAAAAATTATTATGCCCAAATTTATATTCTTCCTAAAAAAATTAAATTTATGTCCCCAGGAAAGCATTTTTCAACAACGCTTATTTTTCCCGTTTAAAACCCAAAAAAATTTTAAAAAAGATGCTACCCTTTCTTAAAGTCTGCAACAAAAATTTTTATGAAAACTATGTTTAACCTTACTACAATTTAAATTTTAACATCCCTTTTAGTTTAAAAATTTTTGTTTTTTTTTGTTTTTGGGTTCCAGTTGTTTTTCCAAAAAAAAACTTTTTTTTATTTCTGCAGTTTTAAATATTTTTTAATAAAAAATGCGTTTCAGGGGAAATTTTTCTTTTAAACATCAAAAATTCTGATGGAAATTTGTCGTTTCCCGCAAAAAAAATTAATGAAAAAAGTTGATTAAAAATGGTTGGGCCCCTTGGGGTAAAAATTTCAAATTTTTTGTTTATAATAAATAGGTTTTATTTCTTTCTGAAATGACTGCAAAGATTTAAAAAACAGCTCAAGGGTAAACAATCGATGTTGATATTTAAGAAAAGTATAAAATAATAGTTATTTATTGCATGTCTTGTCTGTAAACAAAAATCACAGCTAAAATTTGTTCGACTCTTTTGTAAATCTTTTAAGTGAAAGCTTATTAAAGAAAAATTCAGATTAAATTACATTTCTGAAACGGTAATCACTAATCTTCTTCAAGCAGCCTGCACCCTTCAATTGTCAGTCAAAAACTCAGTAGGATTCATTAATCACTTCTCCAAAGTCAACAGAATAGATTTGTTTCCGCGAACAAAATGCCATTCATCTTCGACCAAAACATCATTTATCCTTCAATAAATATGCATCTAGATCTCGCGGAACCTTTAGCCATCAAAATGATATGACGACACTAGTGCCGTAGTTCCTAATTCAATCCTGCTCATTGTCTGTGTCTTATACCCATGCCTTAGATGATGAATGCAATATTTGTAACATATATTTTATATACTCATTTAAGCGTTCAATGACGCTATCTAACAATTACGGTAGACCTATCATTGGTTAAAAACTATCTGAAAATGTTATAATATTTGTAATAACTTTGACGTTGATAGTTCTATAGACGAAAATGACTTCCCCTTGGTAGCGATGTTGTTATTATCCTTATAGGCAACGAAACACAAAACAGGGATTTTTCGATCATATGCCAAACAAGAAACTACAAAACCATGATCATGAAAACGTGTTTTGCAACTCAATTCAGCAGCCGAATGTAAAAGAGGCCGATTGCAAAAGAGTAGAAATATAAACAATGGCCTAACCTTAATTCTTAGCCTGCTCGCGGCAACTGAACGTGTTTTTTTAAAGTGCCCCCTCCCCCACACAAACAAAAATATGAAAAAAGATTAATTGTTTTGTCTAGATTGACAAGTACATTTTAGATATTTAATGTCTTGTAAGCTTAAAATATATGTCGCCTTTGTTTTCATATTTTATTTTTGAGCATGTAACTGGTCTTAAAAAGAGTCAAACGTTAAAAAACGTTTGGTTTTGTTTTAGGGTTAAGCAATTACACCAAAGAAATCTTTCATTAATTTTCTTTATTTTGTAAACGTAGATGTTCTGGCACCATTAGTTATCGATATTGTTTTAACCGAAATGTTTTAAGGATCAGAACTGATATAAAATTGCGAAATAGACGCATTTCCTGCAGATTATTCATTTTTCTTTATGTATAAATTTGACTTCATTTAATTGGAATATCGTAAAATTGTATATGCATTAAAAACAATTATTAAAAATCTACTTGGCAGTTTAATGTATGATACTGTTATAATAATTTTACTGCACTATCACATACAAAATTGTAATTTTCTATCTTCATTTGCGGTATAAATACAACTGTTACAATAATAAAAGAAGGCTCCAATAAGTCTGCTAGTCTGAAACATATATTATATATAATTTTATAAACCATAGAACCTTATCAATCATAACTGTGAGTTGACAATACATCACTGCTTTAGAGCATATTTGCTCATTTATCACAACAGTTATTAGTTATAATGTTTATGTACGATACACAAATAGTATCAATACCAAAAAGGTCAACAATTGGTACAAAATCATTTTTTATTTGTATTGTTCTGTTTCAAGGTCATCAAATGACACGACAAATTGAAATAAAGTAATGCACAATACTGTTAAATAATATTTTAAAGCTTTTTTACTATTACAACAAAAGGCATGATAACGTATTTCACGCTCCTTGTCAAATCCTCTTCACCTGATGATAATTTTAAATATATTTAAAACAAAAAAATGATTTTTATCTGTTAATGTCCAATTTTATAGATATGATATATATTGAGGATTTGACTTGTAAACAACCAGTTAAACGTCTTTATCCCATTATATGTTAATATAACTCATGATTTGCCTTAGCCCAGGCAGGATTATTTATTAACAAATATCAAAAACCATTATAACTGGAATTTTCACCAGTGTTGATAGCCTAAAAGACATTATTATACACATTATATATATCCAGAAGTCTGCTCTTTTGTTATTTATTATTATTATTATTATTATTATTTACCCTATTTTTATTATTCTTTCTTAGCACTCGTACTTTATTATATCCTGCGCCAGCGGTCCGGACTTGAAATTCGTCTTCGTGCTACTGCGGATGTTACCACACAATAAAAGTGCATTTAACAACTTTAAAAAATATTTCATTTCTATTTAAAAAAAAAAACAGTAGCAATAAAATGTTGAAACAAAAATAATCCTGTTTTAAAAATGTTTCATTCAATGTTTAATAAATTGTACTAACACCATTTTAATATGCATACAGGCGTATTTTACAGATACATGTATGAAATTGATAATGAACAAAATGTATTGGGAGAAACCCGCCTTCGAATGTTAAGAGATTGTTCAATGTACCAGAAAATCATTTTCAAAGAAATGCTTTGTCTTGATTAAATGTGCCACGGAAGTCTGTGTCTTGAAAGAAGTATTTTACAGGGTCATTTATTACTTTGGTATATGCATTAGTTGCGAGCGAAAAATAATTGTCTGAAAAGCGGAGATATTTCTCCCAGGATACATTGGATCATAATTTATAAGTGAAAACCTAGACTCATTTTGATATGCTCATCCTATTTTAATCATAAGACATTTATTCACAACATTATTTACTATGATCAAGGAATTACATTCATTTTGGTTCATCGTATTGAGTACTATGTTGTAATCAGTTTTTTTTTTTTTTTTTTTTTGCATTTTTTTTATTTAATAATATATAATATGCTATAATTGTGTCATATAATAGCTTAATTTAAGATAATAGTTTTTCTCTTATCATTAAATCGTTTTTATAATTTATTATAATATAATTATTATTATTATTATTATTATTATTATTATTATTATTAATTATTACTATTATGTGCACTAGAACTTCTAAAAACCCTGATGCTATGATTTAAAGCTTTAATTTTGTGTTTTATAAGCTTATATTATTACATTATTGTTGAAACAAAACGTCTTAGTTCTACACAAAGCATATGTTTACTAAGAAAAGTTGCATGCATGATCAGCAATATTATGACTTAAAATAGCGAAATTGCTAACATCGCATCTTTTGTATGAATATGATATAAAATCAATCATTAACTATACGCAATTTATTATAGTAAATTGAAACATGATCCTGTATCATTCAAACTGCATGACTGTTGTTAGAAATAACAAGAAATAAATAATATATTTATGCAATTACTGCAAAGGATCTGTAGAATGTAAAATCAATTATCTACGCTCAAGAAAAATCATTACAGTTTGATATATTTGTTGCATAACTTTATATCCAATGACACTACAATTCTTTTAGGTTCGGAAAGGAATACAATATTATTACAAATAAATGTTACATGTAGTATGCTAAACATTGTTACAGTAACAGAAGACTTTTATATACTAGACAAATTTAGCGTATAACTCTTGTCATTACATTGTTCAATATGTTCGTCTAAGTATTTAAAAACGTTGTTATCAAATATTTAAAGAAACGATACTTAATGTTACATTTAATTAGACGAATCATAAACAGAAACTGTATAAAACAACTTGTAAATATAAAAGTGAACCTTGTAAGTGGGTTTCACAATGCAGTAAGATAACATGTAAAAACATATGGATGATACAATATGTACACAACTGTAATTATGATAACAGAATGTTGTCAAGGGATTTGCTTTGATTTATGGTAAATAAAATAATTTCAAAATTAAAAAGAAGTTCTCTGAGCTCAAGCTCAGATCTCAAATGATTGATTGTTCAGAAACTGCCACAGAATTTTCACTGACCAAATAAACTACAGAGATTTAAGACACAAGGAATCTGTAGTCTTCTGGTTGTCTTAGACTTATACGTAAATAACCGATTTGAAAAGAAATCTATCATACCTCCGCAAAACATTTATCTTAAAGATTTCCACTCGCTTATTGTATATTAATCCTACTGATAAATAGATAAGGAAAACAGTTCTGTGTTTTTATGCTTGCGCTAAATTGTAAAAAAAAACATACTTATTTCGATAATACGTTTTCTTCAAAGTGTCAATTTTAGATTGTATCAGGAACGCTTATAAAGACTTCAAAAAGAAAATTTAGAATAAGGGAATAATATCTTTGAACTTATAAAGAACTACTTGCGATATGCAATTCAATTTATTTTCTGATATTCAACAAAGTAGAATAACTAATACTTAAACTTTGACTATGATTATTTGCTGTACACATCATTAACAACAAACTATTTTTGATGCTATTACCAGGTAGAAAGTGTCTTTTAGAACATTAATACTTAAATAAGAGAGCGTACAAATTGCTTTAAAAACATACGTTTCATTCAATGATTTTACTTTCTTGAAGTTTTCCATAAATATGATTTGAAGCGTTTTTTTATTATGTGAATATATTCAGTCTTTTATTAAGACATGATTTTCATAATAATGCTTCGAAGTGGTAATAATTCATGTTTATTGTGCAAAATTTGCGCCAACATTAAGAATAATTTGCTATGAATAAAGTAGAGGTATTCTTTTGTGGATTTGATATGTTTTGTTTTGTTGTGGACTTGTATACAATCATGTACATGTAGCACATGCGCATGTTACGTATATATCAGAAGAAGAATGATTTTTATAAAACAATTTCACTGTTTGGAACTGGTTAACTGTTTACAACATTTCCCATTGATAAGTATTTTTTTCTTTTTTGTTTAAACTTATCGGCATTATCTTTGAATCATTTTCAATCATATAGTCAGAACTTTTACTATTAACAAGAAATTTTATTTTTTACGGACTGAAACATTTCAATATTTCAAGACTCAAACAGAAGCTTGATATTTATCTGCGTAGTTTCTATCAAACATGACATCAACGTCACTATAAATAAAAAAAATGACACGAATTCACTGAAAAGTTGTCATGCTAAAATGGATATAGTAATTTTGTTGATTTTGAAACTTCGTTGTTCTTGCACTTTTCGTCAAGTTACAATTTACAGAAACGTAGATGTATAAAATAACAGTACCTGTGTCTACTTCACCAACTGAAAGCTTTCAAATTACGTCGGATACTGTCGGGCCAGTTTCCTTTTCTGATACGAAGCAAGATGTGGTGTCATATAAGGAAATAACTTAAACAAGGAGGAAGTATTTCAAATATGAATCTATATAAACTAGGCTACGTCTTGTCACAAACTTCTTTATCAAAGTGACATAATGCCTTTCAAAATTAAAGTGGGGCGTTTAATTGTTTTAAATTTTGTATTCTTTATAACAAAAATAACCAATAACCAAAGGGACTCGTGTTATATTCCATAAATAGCCTTAAAGTTCACAATGCATCGGTAGCGTTCAACTGATAAAAATATAGATATGATTTTTTATCCTGATATATTTTTGTCATTTATTGATAATCAATTCCATTTTAATTATTTTATCTTTTAAAATATATAACTAACTTGCCTTGATAACAAAAATGAGCATGTCACTTAAAAGCATTTAATTCTTAATATTTACATTTGAAAATCAGTAGACAATCAGATCTTGTAAGTACAGGTTGTAAAATAAGATCTTCCGACAAGGCGATACTTAGCTAATTGAGTAGAATTAAGCAGGACACAAAACAATAAACAAGTTTGTGGGGGTACAAGAAAACGATTTCAAATAGCAAGAAAGTAATCTTATTTAATGTCCACTACCGACATAATGAATTTATCCATCATAAAGGTAATAAAAAGATTAATTAAAAGATTAAACGATTCAGCAAATACATTGTTAACCAATATTAGTGTAAAGACGTATGCAGTATTTAAACTGATATCATTATTTTTTGTAATACTATAAATGTAAATGGGGTATTGTTTATAACTATATCATATGTTTACTTTATAACTGTTTTTAAATGTTTCACTTCCCGTTGCAAATACATAATAATCTTAAAACGAATATGCATAAATATGCATACTGATGAAAATCTTTGAAAATATGTGTGTTTCCGACAAGGCTTTTGAATTTGACATGCTACTGCAATTTTATTGTAAAGCACTACTCTCAATACAAAAAAAATAAACACGCAAAATCAAATCAAATTCTATCAAAACGCATGCGCATAATTACCGTTATCATTAGGTATCTGTTATGTTGCCAATGATTGCAGGTGAGAAAAATTTATACCTCACACATAGTGATTGATAGGAAATATTAATAGGAAATATGTTTTATTGCACAGTTTTAATTGCTGTAAAGATAAATTTAGATAAATGAGACAGTACATTTATCAAAATTTAGAATTTCCATGTTCAAAGCAATAGAACAAAATAAAAGATGTCACAAAAGTTTATAGGTTGCGTTAAGCAGAAACTTATAACAGATACAAACTATATTCTTTACATTGTAATAATAGAAATATTTTAAGAACGCCCAAAATTGAAGATGATTAAAGGCTCGGTTTCTCGGTTTGCTAGAGTCTGTCCATTGACAACACGGACAACTGACGTTCAGATTTAATAAAACATAATTTATTACAATTCCCAGGTTATTTCTATTGATTTTATTGTTACACATATATATTTCAAACGATTGTTGTTGTCGTGTTCAATTTTTGCCGTCGATTTACTGGATTGAACGATGTGTACACGCGACTGTTCCATAATATTCAAAACCTAAAGCCAAGAGTGGCATAGCAATAATAGCAATAATATATTTCAAATATTAATTTTCCCTTCATTTTCATCTTTATGTGTAATGACAAATGATAGCGTTGTTTGTGCATCTCTTTTTATCATATTTTTTTTTATTTCATTAATATTTATAATATCAGTACAATTAAAACAAACGCTTTTCTTTAGCTTTCGACGTTTAGCCTTCTTCAGAAAAATTTGACGATTATAAAAATTTACAAATGACAAATGACGCAACATCCGTTTAACTATACGCTAAACGGAACGTGACGTGACGCGGAAAAAAAGCCTTGTCAAATAAATACAGATTCTTACATACATAAATACAGCAATATACAAAAATATATACATAGAACATGGATATGCACATACAAATATTCTCATAATTAATAAATAATATTTTTATTACTTTTTTTAAATATTTTTATAAATATGACCGTGAAACACTTGTTGGAAGTTGAACGGCGGTTCATGTCATATGAAATGGTTTCAGTTTCAGGTAATTGACACTCCACTACAAAACCATAGGTTAGATGATTCTGGTTCATATTAAGCAAATCATTTATCATTTAGCAAATAATTGTGTCAGACATGTGTTTGTTTGATTGTTGTTTTTTCCCCTGTTGTTTCTTTTTAAGACAATAAAAGAAAAGAAATATTTGGCAATAAAGTTACAAGTTTGATAAATATAAATCATGTGTAATTCAAAACAATGCATTATGCAAATTATGGTAGGAAATTTTCGTGTTGATATTTGACATAATTCATTAATATTAGCTACTGATCTCAAACGTTTTAAATTTTACTTTTACTGAAATGTGCTTGTTTTCATATACCTGCTGTAAAATTAGTTAGTTTAGAGTTTGCATATTTCCAAATGTTTCCAAATATTCCATTGTCTATATGCTTAATTTAAGTAATTGTTTCTGCACAAGGCATTGTATGATTACATAAAGACAGATACAATAACTGGTCAAAGTATTATATTAAGGCAAAGACACCATTTGCATTGAAAAATAACAAAAGAAAAGATAGATAGATACTTTTCAAAAATACAATATTTTGTGATAGAGGATAGAGGATCATGAAACTTAATCAGTTAACAGGAAATAATTTACTTGTAGTATAAAACTGAATGTGAAGCAATTACCTGAACAAGCAAAATAAATATATGTAAGAGCAAAATGAAAGATATTAGTGTTATTCCGGATTCTATGGAAAAAATAAACCCTTTTAAACTTCCATTGTATTAAGTTCCGCCCACTGCTTTCACGTCTAGGGCACACGCTCTTTTTAATTTGGGTAACCGCCATATTAAAACATCTAGATATGTTTCTAAATTCATAATTTCCATGGTTCAATTTTGAATTCTTCTAAAACCGATGCTAATGGGTTAGACGATTACTTGCATGTCCATGAACAGGCTTAAGCTACAGTCTCACTTACAATTCGGCAGAGCCCCGTTAGACGTCCGTGGTGATCACGGAACGACCGGGGTACGACCGGGAACAACCGGGGTATATCCGTAACTCTGTCGGCAACGTCCTGGATGAATCGGGAACTTCGGCATTCGATCCCGGATGGATTAAAATATTTAATATTACGGGGGTGGTCCGGGATGATTTGGGAAGTATAGCTTTGCCGGCTTCATCCTTAGCTCTGCCGGGAACGACCCGGGTTACACCGGGGGGCACCGTAGCTCTGTCGACACAAACTTGGGATGATCCGGGGTATGATATAGCCGGTAGAGCTACGGTAGACCCCGGTAAATGCTGGCAGAGCCCCCGATGAATGCGGGCAGAGCCCCGGAGGATGCCGGCAGAGCTCCGGAGGATGACGATGGAGCTACGGTTGATCCCGGTAGAGCCCCGGCAAAGCACGGTTCATTTCAAAAGAATCACGACAATTTGCGATGATTGCACTTGTTTGTATTAAAACCCTTCCCATTTCCCTTGTATCCAGTCTTGCATAAGGATTTTTCAGAAAATCATCATGAATTACTATTCTGGAACAATAGATATTATTTTAAATAAAAATTATGTATCAAAGTAATCATTTTCGCTCGTTTTCAATCCACCGGGGTTCTACCGGGGCTCTGCCTGTATCGTCCTGCGCTCTTCCGGGGCTCTGCCTGGATCGAACGGGGCTCTGCCTGGGTCAACCGGGGCTCTTCCGGCGTCATCCGGGAACGACCGGGGAAGCACCGGGCCCTGCCTGGATGATCCGGAGCGCATTCTGGGTGGTTAGTTGGGAATTACCGTAGTACTGCCGGGGTTAGTGTGACCGCACCAATAATTTCACCCCGGATCGTCCCGGATCATCCCGGTAACTTACCGGGATGGTCCTGGGCTCTGCCGGGAGTAAGTGAGACCGCAGTTTTAATCGAACCAAGCCTGCAATATTTTTAATTTTGTCGTTTTGGGGTTGCCGTTGCCGGTCAATATTGCGGGAAGTCGAGCTAGCACACGTTATCTCTTTCGTGATTTTTGTAACAATACCAGTTTTTGTCTAGTACAAAGCTCCAATTCAAACAAACTATTAAATCAAACTTAGTACATCCCCTCTCAGGTAATTGGTATAACTTATTAAACATGTACTATAATACATAGCAAAATAGTTTTCGAAAGGCAAATGAACTTTTTATAAAAAACAGTTTTGAATCCTGAGTTAAATTACTCCGTTTATTCTGATATTATTTCAGGTATTTCGCAATCATTCAATTCACACATTAGGGTTAAAACCTTTCTTTAATATTTATACCACAATTAGAGAACTAATAAATGAGGTTTGATATGGCAGTTACAAAAGCAGTTTACAATTTATCTAAATTTCCCTGTTGATAAATTATTTTACAAACAATGTGATAACGTATTTGCGTTCCTGCATGTTCAGGTATTCGTTTAATTGCTTCACATTCAATTTTATACTACAAGTAAAATTATTCCTGATTCAGTGACACGGTCTCTATCACTATCATATTTTTCTTTCCTGCTTTCTTGTTTTTTTTTGTTGTTTTTTTGTTGTTGTTTTTTTTTCAAATTTTGTCTTTGCCTTTATATAATACATTGATTAGTCATTCCATTTATCTTAATGTAATTATACAATGCCGTATGCAGAAACAATAACTTAAGTTAGGCATTGGACAATTGAACATTTGGAAATCTTTAGAGATATGCAAACTCGTAACTTGCTAATTTTACAGCAGGGTTATGAAAACACATACGCACTTTTCAGTCAATTAATTAAAACACTTAACACCTGTAGCTAATATTGCAATGGATTTTGTCAAATATTATCATGAAATTTTCCGAATGCATCGTTTTAAATGAAAGATGTTTTTATATTTATCAAACCAGTAACTTTGTTATTTTATTATGTTAAATAGCAACAACAATAATAAGCAAAGAAACAAACACATGACTGATTATTATTTGCAAACTGATTTGCTTCATATGAACCGTCTTTACATACACCCTGTAAAATGCGCTTGCTAACCTATGGTTTTGTAATTAACTGTAGATTACCTGAAACTGAAACCATTGGAAATGGTGAACAGACCCAGTAGCTTATTTATCATTTATAGTTAACAAGATCAAATGACGGGTAATTAGTCATATTACAACTTCCTTTTTCCCTATGGGATGTTTATGTGATTACCCTTTTTGTCATGAACTGCCGTTCAACTTCCAACAAAATTGTTGCAGGGTCTTATTCATAACCAATATTAATAAAATAAAATATTATTTAATAAAAATAAATGCAAAAACACCGCACACATTTGTCATAAACAAGACATATACGTAAAATTTATATTCAATGTATATTTGTTTTATTGTTAAGCCGCTCTAGGTTTTATGTTCTGAATGCATACACGTCGAACAATCCAGTCGGAATAACGACGACAACAATTGAAAACGACAACAACAATCGTTTGAAATATTTGTAACAATAAATTCAGGAGAAATAAACTGGGAGCTTTTGTGAGACTTTTATATCTTTCTTTAATTGATTTTGGGTAAACATAAGTGATAACAAGTTTAATGTCAACAAACTTCAGGTCTTGTAAAAGCTTTACTTTAAAAGGGCTTAGGTTGAAAGTGACGGCACTGAATGTCGGCGCCACTGAATGTCGGTTTCATACTCTCTAATTTCTTTGTGCGAGTTATTGTGCCATTTATTTGTTGTGCATTAAATACGAACATTAACAACCGTTGCGAATAATTATATAAACAAAAATTAATAAGTGCTATCAAATCGACCATCATAGTTGAACTTAGTATTTTTACTTCCCTTTCAGATAGTCAAACTATTTTCTTCTGGTCGGAGCCGCGCTTACTCATTGAATTTATGTAGACTTCACACAATGTAATTTATGTTATATAACTGTAATGTAATTGTAATGTAACTTAACTACAGACATACATGCTAACAATCTAACAATAATATAAAAAAAAACATTTATCTTAAAAATAACCCATTAATCATATCTAATAAACATCTTTTTTTATACGGGAACATTAAAGAACTGCAATGACACATAAAAGTCACTTTAAACAAACCTAATAATTAATTTGAACTGTTTAAGATGATTTTAATACGCTTTTTATGTTTTAAAATTTGTTAATTTAAACATTTTAATTCCCGAATATACACATATACAATACAAATCAAACATTTTTATATTTAAGAAAAGGATTAACAAGGAATACCAAGTCTTATTTTTTGTTGCATTGTGCATGAAATGTGATCCGTGTAATAAGTGACATAGCATACATGTTCCAGCAACTTAATGAAACGTAACCATAAGCTGAAAAAATCTTAAGACGTAAGTAACAAGTTTCTTTCATTATTAGTTGTTTCAAAGTTGTTTAAGTTTTATCATTATAATTGATTTACTTTTTAAAAAAACGTTATTTATTAAAGTAAATTACATGGCATCATTTAAGTTCGCCAATGTGTCTTTTGCCTTTAGTTAACAGTGTTGCTTACGCTTATATGACATTTATAAGGGACAAATATTAATAGGGTGATCTTTTTAATACAAATACAAAACCAAATTTAAAAAAATTAATACCAATACAAAAATATTAAAGAGAGAGTGCCGTTCACCCAGACAAAGACCACCGAACAAAAACTGGACATTAAAGTGACATTATGCTTGTTATTTTCGCTGTAATCAGTAAGCAATATAATTTGAGACACAAACTAGTATAATGTTGACTGACCAAACATTCATAATAAAAAATGTATCGGATGAAATACAAAAACTACATAAATTGTAAAAAGAATGCCCTACTCTTTTTGAAATTTGAACGTTACCGACACATTCAGAGCCATATTTTAGCAATACCCGTAGATGGCGTAGATTATTGGTTGTGTTTACACAGTGAAATATAAATTGAAGCACAATTATGGCAGACTACTAAGTTATTAGGACTTTTGATTATTTACACTTGAGTGGACATAATGTATCTTTCAGTATTTTTGAAATACTCGCTTGTTTAGATATTCATATAGGAGACCGTGCTTTCGTTACCTTCTGAAGACGTTTTGTTTAAGATACGAGATTGCGTATATAAGTGGTAAAGACTTATACGTGGGGTATATCTTATAAAACCGTGATTACTTGACAACTTGTCTTCCATAGTTTAACATGATTTAATATCAAATGGCTCATCAGATAGACAGTTTGTCATTGATCAATGATGTCGTATCCCCCAAGAATTAACACATGATTTTATTCTTTGGCATAAATTGTCATGCAAATCGGTAGAATTTGGTAAACTGTAAAAGCGGATAAAATAAGGAAAAGTTAAATTTTCATCATTCTCTCAAAGAAATGAATATATAGGTTTTGGCTGAGCTACAGTTGAAAAAGATAATCAAGAGGATAAAAACAACAACAACCACAAAAGAACAACAACAACAAATAAACAAAAAGACAATACAATCACAAAAACAAAACAATACTCATATTATTAATTTGTCGTTATGACATTAAGCTTTTTACAAGTAAATATATTTGTAATTCGAACATACTGAACATATTGAAATATTATAAATATAAAATTTTCTGACTATAACCGTATGCTTAAAGTATATAAAGCTATGTATCTGCTGCCTGTAGTTTACACAGATGTTCTTTGTTTTTCGAAAAAATAGCAAATCTAAATACCTGTCTGAAATATATTTTTGATTGGTCATTAAGAGCGAATGGCGCATGCACAAATCATTGCGAAATGGTTAAAAAACAGGACAATATTTTGTTCCGTTTACATATACAACATTCATTTGTGTTAAATTACAGAGATATTCTTGCAAATCGACCATACGAATTATGACAACAATTTTAAGTTTTGTAAATTTGATAAAAAGTATAGATTGATACCTTAAAAACTGATATACAGTAAGATAAACAAAAAAAATTTAAATTAAGAATAATGCTATAAATACTCTTCGCTTGTAATATGATCATGTGTAAATCTAATTAAATTGCGTGCTTTAATTTAATAGAATTCCATTTGTGCATTCATTTCCTTTGATCCCCTAAAAGTTCAAGTTTATTTATCGTTTAGGACAGCCTCATTTTTCTTTCAAGGAACAGAACGAAAATGTCACAATGAATCACATCTGCGGCAGTTTCTAAATCATAATCACATCATATTCAAGTTTTAATGTTGAATTCTGCTCAAGTGGATGCAAGAGAGCGTAGATTGCATTTTACAAGTGTCGTCAATAGACAGACTTGAGCTAACCGAGCCTTTAAAATAGTTCCGGTTCACTGTAAAGAAACTATTGTGTGTCATTAATAAGCTTCTGCTTAACATGACCTGTAAACCTCTTGGACATCTTTTATTTTATTCTATTGCTTTGAATATTGAAATTGTAAATTTTGATAAATGTACTGTCTCATTTATCTAAATTTATCTTGACAGCAATTGAAACTGTGCAATAAAACATATTTCCTATTAATATTTCCTATTAATCATTAAGTGTCAGGTACAAATTATTATCACCTGCAATCATTTGCAACATGACAGATACTTTATGATAACGGTGCTTGAGTGCGAGCATTCTGATAGAATTTGATTTGGTTTTTTGTGTTTACTTTTTTCTATTAGGAAAAGTGCTTTACAATAAAATAAGACTAACATGTTAAATCGGAAACACATATCATTTCAAATATTTTCACTAATATGCCTATTTATTATCACAAATTCGTTTAATTATTTATTTGCAAACTATTTTCAACTAGAGGTTTAACTTAGAGGTAAATATATCATGAAATAGTTATAAACAAAACCCCATTTACAATTATAGTATTACAAAAAAATAATGGTATCAAAGTGAAAACTGCATACTTCATTTTACTAATATTGGATAACAACATATTTGCTGAATCGTTTAATATTTTAATTACCTATATAATGGATAAATTTATTACAATAAATAAGATTACTAAGTTACTGTTTGAAATCTTTTTTCTCGTACCCCCACAAACTTGTTTATTGTTTTGTGTCCTACTAAATTTTACTCAATAAGCTAAATATCGCCTTTTCGAAAGTTCTTATTTTGCAACCTGTACTAATAAGATCTGATTGTCTGTCAACTGATATTCAAATGTAAATATTTAGAATCAAATGCACTAAATTTACATGCACATTTTTGTTGTCAATGCGAGTTATTTATATATTTTAAAAGATAAAAATTATCAAAATGGACAGTGACCATCAATTAATGACAAAATGGTCAAGATAAATTATAAAATCTGCCTAAATTATAAAAGGTCCCCTTTTTATCAATTGAACGTTACAGATAAATTATGAAAATATTAATGGAATATAACTTGAGTCACATTGGTTATGAATTATTTTTGTGAAAAAGAATACAAAAATTAAAACAATTAAAATCATCACCTACATTAAGAAGGACATGATGTTACTTTGATAGGGAAGCTTGTGACAAGACGTAACCTTAATAGAGGTTGATACTTGAAATACTTCCTGGTTGTTAAAATGTTTCACGTTTTGCTTTGAATCAGAAGAGGAATCGAACGACGTTATTTGAAAGCTTTCATTTGAAAAAAGTACAACTAAGTTCCTGTAAATTATATTTTCTAACAAAATGACGGAAACTGCGAAGAACAACGACTTTTAAAAATCGACAAGTATCAACTTATAGCTTGACAACTTTTTAGTGTATTTTTTTATTTATATTGTCGTTAGTGTGATGTTTGATAAACACTACGCAGACAAATATTAAGTTTCTGTAAAAGTCTTGAAAAATGCAACAAAACAACACGTAACGAATCGACAAAAGATTTTCAAGATTTCAAGATTTTATTTTCAATATATGCAAAAGTCCCACAATAGCGGGAAACATAAGCAAACTTGTGACATACATAAATGCATACATACATACATAGAATCACATAACTTAATGTAGTAGAAAACGGCTATTGAGATTTCCAAGAACAAAATCTAACACATTCATTTTTATTTAAGCTATACAATTGGGCTGTGTATATATATGTAAGTGAAAGTAATACGTATTACAAAATTCAATCATCAAAGACACCAAAAGGTCAGAATTTATCTTTTGCATATTGTAATTCAAGACATGATTTAAAATTGTCTAGTAAAACACATCAAGTTCCAATAAAATGTTGCATTATTTTCATACAAAAAAATACTAAGATTCTTTAGTTTATTTGTATTTTCCGATGTGACCAGGCTTACAAATTTAAACATACTTGGCTTATTTATGTAAAAATTATCTATGTATATTTCTCTATCATTTTCAAATTCTGGACATACAAAAAGATAATGAAATTCATCGCCAATATCGTTACATATATTACATTTACGGTCTTGAATAGGTATATTCTGCCATCGTCCTATTTCAATTGGAAGGCGATGATTTCTTGTCAAAAATAGTAATAATTTCTTAGCTAAATTGCTTGGTAGTTTATCTATGTAACAGCTTCTCGAAAAATCCTTTTTGATATATTTGTAAACGTTTGTATCAGAAGTGTTATTTAGTTCAGAACGCCAATTTTGCGAGTAAATATCTTTTAACTTTTGAAATGTTGTTTTTATCAACCACTTACTATAGCTAAAACTTTCTATGTACCAAATCCCAGAAAAACCAGTTTCACATAAATATTGTTTTACATTTTCTATCCACAGTGATTTAACTTTATTATCTATATGTAATTTAAATATATACCTTTGAAGATAATTTTGTTGGTTCATCACTATTGATATTTTCAATAAGTCTTGCCCAAAATGTAATTACTCTGTGTTTGATATGCACACTGAGTGGTAGGACACCTGTTTCACCATATATCATATAAGACGGGGTTGACTTTTTAAATTTAAATATATATTTGAGAAATTTCAGCTGAATTCACTCTAAAACATTAACATTTCCATATCCCCAAATTTCGCTTCCGTACAGTAAAATAGGCTTGATAGTTTTTTCAAATAATTCAATTTGTAGGTCAAATGGTAAAGCCAAAGTTTTAATTTTCCTCAGTAATGCAAGTAGTGCTTTATTAGCTTGTTCAGCTATTTGTATTTTAGATTTATAAAACGAACCACTTTTATTGAAATATATCCCTAAGTATTTATATTCATTTACAATTTCCAAGACATGTTGCCCAATTTTAAAAACATTATTTATTTTTGGACGCCCTTTACTAAATATCATAACTTTGGTTTTATTTACATTAATATTTAATTTCCACGTTTCACAATATAATTTAAACTGGTCTAAAGCCTTTTGAAGATCAATTTCATTTTCACTGAAGATCACTGTATCGTCGGCATAAAGCAAAATAAAAAGTGTAAGATAGACATGTACGCCTTCAATAATTGTATCTCTTGAAACTCCGTTAATATCGTTGCTTTGTAAAAAGTATTCCAAGTCATTCAAAAATATAGAAAATAAAAATGGCGATAAATTTTCCCCTTGTCGTACCCCAATTAAACAATCGAAAAAGGGGGTGCTTCCTTCATTTGTGCTTACTCGAGACTTAATATTTTCATTCAAACTTTTTATAACGTTAAAGCATTTTCCATTAATATTTTCTTGTCTTAATTTTTGCCATAGTCCTATTCTCCATACAGAGTCAAATGCTTGCTTAAAGTCTACAAAACAACAAAAAAGTTTTCGTCTGCTCGACTGGACAATATCGATTAAGGACTTTAGAATGAATATATTATCAACTGTCGAATGTTTCTTACGAAAACCAATTTGTGTCTCATGTATAAGATTTGAGTCATTTGCAAATTTATTTAACCTATTATTTATTATGCTTGTAAAAAGTTTTCCGAGACAACTCAAAAGAGATATGGGGCGATAATTTTCTGGTAATTTTGGATTTCCTTTGTTTTTGTATGTGGGTTTTATATTTCCTATTGTCCAGCTTTCTGGAATTACTCCTTTATCAAAAACAATATTGAATAATTTCTTATATATACTTAACATTAAGTTTATTGAATTTTTTATTTGTTCATTAACAATTTCATCTACACCTGGTGATTTATTTCTTTTTAGATTTTTAACATTATCTAATATTTCCTTTTCTGTAATTGTGCCATTTATGTCCTCATTTTCAGTAAAAGAGTTTCTTAAACCGTTATATTGATACTCTTCATTTGAGTTTACATCTTCATTCAATGTTTTAAAATACTCGTAAAAACTATCTAATGAAGCCATGTTTTCTTGCTTAGTGTTTTTTCCATTAATATTTTGCCAGTATTGTTTTGGATCAGCGTGTTTTAACATACGTAATTTTTCAATTTTTCTCTCATTAAAATCATTATTCGCTTTGCGTAAAGTGTTTTTATACTGTTTACTAATTGACCTTAATAATTCTTTGAAATAGGGGGTTTTATATTTGTTGTAAGCTTTTCTAGTTTTGTGATATTTATCACGCATATTTTTACATGAATTGTCAAACCATGGGAAATATTTTTTTATATGAACATTTTTGTTATCTCTCCAAATGACTGTTTAGAACAATTAGTAAACAAAGTGGAAATGTCAGAAACTATTTCATCTAAGTCGTTCTGTACAACTATGCTTTTTTCTAATACTTTATCAAGCATTAATTCAATTTCAGAGATTTTAGATAGGTCAAGATTTTCGGAGAATGTATGGGCATTCTTGTTATCCCATAATTTAGTTTTAAGAGTTAATGGTTCAAACATTATTTCATCAGGAATACAAAAATTGTTTTTAGGCCTGATACTTATCACTTCTTCTAAGCCGGAATGAACATCATAGTATAAGCTACAGAAATCATGTACTTTAAAATTTAAAACATTCTCAAAAACAAATGATGATGATATAAAATAATCTACAGTACTCGAATTCTTACATGTTAATTTTGGATTATAACAATCATCCCCAACTCCACCATTCCATATAAACATATTGTTATTTTTACATAGTTCAATCAACTGATTGCCATAATGATTTACAGTATTATCTATACATATTCTATTTACAGGTACATCAAATAGCTCAAAATTTTTCATTATTTCATTTTCTTGGTTTTCAACATATTGTAAATCGTACATGTTAGAAATAAACAAGTCAACAGGCGTAAAATCCTTTAAACTACCGCATCGTGCATTATAATCAGCAAACAACAAAAAATGTTTGCTGTTTATAAAATATCTAAAGATTTCATTTTGTATATCAAAAAAAGGTTCACTGTGAGAATATTTCGAACTAACTGGCGGTATATATACAATTCCGCATTTAAGATCTTCTACATGAGAACTACAATTTGAACTGTATACTTCATTTGAAATTGTGAAAAATTTGATCAGATTACATTCGTTATTACTCTCAACATTAACATATGGTGCTAAATGTGTTTTAATTAATAATGCCATTCCACCTGATCGATAATTTGAAAGCTTTTTTCTGACATATGAACTAAAAATCCAGGAACAGTAATTACATCAGTATCATCTGTTTTAGTTTCCTGTAGACCTATAATATCATAGTTATTGATAAAAGTGAGAAATTCAGGGCATTTAAGTTTTGTGACTAACCCACAAACATTCAAAGATAACAGTTTTAAAGATTTCTGTGTAT
The DNA here is from genome assembly GCF_026571515.1 of Ruditapes philippinarum. Classification (NCBI taxonomy): domain Eukaryota; kingdom Metazoa; phylum Mollusca; class Bivalvia; order Venerida; family Veneridae; genus Ruditapes; species Ruditapes philippinarum. The sequence continues at coordinate 28,495 of NW_026866160.1, read as the reverse complement.
CAACACCGTTACAATCTGTGCATTCAATACTGTCCGTAATTAAGTAGCCGTTTTCCGGTTCACGCTAATCTGTGTCATGGTTGGTCTGGCGATAATCACCCGTGTTTTCTCGTGAAAAACGGGGTTCTTGATCCGTATTACTGTATCCAGCATTGGTATGCGGGGGCGTAGGCAGTGTGACTTTTGGATATTGCTGTAGCGTCATACTTGTTGGATTTGTTAGTAACGTATTTGCCATGTCATTGTTTAATATTGACGGTGAATGTTGCGAAACACTTGGCTCCTGTGTAAGCTGAGAGTCAGACAGCGACTCATATTCATATTCACTGTTAAAAGTATTTTGTTTTTTAAAGTTCGAGTCTTGTTCAAGTGGAGAAGTTGCCTTCTTTTTCCCTGCATACGAAGTACGAGAAGACATCTCTCTCAATGGTGTTGCAAACGCCAGCTCTTCAAATTTGTTTTTCAGCGGAATGGCAAATGGTTTGTTATGGTCTGTAATGTGTGGATTTACATCGTTGCTTTTCTTTTGTGTTCTGTTTTGTACTGTGTCTGTGTTAAGTGTATTTCTGAAATTTGAGTTTCTGTATGTTTTAGGCCTTGTGCCATTGTCATTCTGGTACCTTTTCGGCTCCTGTTGCCTGTTATCTGTTTTATACAATGCGTCGTTGATGTAAAGTTATCCCGAACTAGTCTAACTTTATTTTGTTTATTTTGACGAGCTTTTTTGGCAACTTCATATAGAACTTTTCGTTTACTTTCTTTTTCGACAGGAAATTGTTCGGATATTCCGTATTTGGTGCCGGTTAATGTGCTTGGTGCAGCAACTCTGACAAGTTCTCTATCTTTGTAAAAATTAATGTAAACTTTACGACGATAGGCCTGGGTCGTACATTTCTTTTATAGAACCTACCCAAACGGTGGGCTCTATCTATTTGCATTTCTTTATTTATACCCATTTCATTTTTTATGAAGTTTTGGATTATCATTTCACAATTTTCACGCTCTTTCTCATTTTGGGAGTATGAAGATTCAGGGTGACCATAGAAAAGTAAATTTTCACGCATACTTCGCCATTTCACATCGACGATACTATCATCTGTGTGTTTAATTTGCATTTGTATGTTTTCTTGATTTTGATTTAGTTTGTCTATTTCAGTTTCGAGTTGTCTCACTTTTGCGTCAGTATCCCTATTGTTCATCGTTATATCATCACACAAGTCACAGTAATGCTGTACAGTTTCATCATAATCTGTAATTTTTGTTTGTAAAACTTTCATGTTGTTTTCAATGTCATACACTTTTGTATTTGTTTTAACTATATCTTTTTTTATATTTGTTACCTCTGATAGCAGACTTTCCATCCTCATTAGCTTTTCATTCTGAGCTGACATTGTATTTTCTACAACTTGCCAAGCTCTTGTATGATTGTCAAGCATTAGTTGAATATTATTTACTTGTTGGCACAAATTTATTGCCCAAGGTGGGACATTATTCTCCGCACCTGTAACACTGTACGCTTGCATATTTTGATTTAATTGACCGTTATGTTGTAATTGCTTTGCTTGGGGTGTAAATATTTGTCCCACTTTTTGGCCTGACCAGGGTGTGTTTATGTTTTGCAACGATTGTTGTGCATCGAATTGGTTTTGAGAATATGTCCTTTCACCATACATATCCGCTGTATTTATTGTTTTAGTTCCACATTCATTTGTAATATTTTGTGATGCTGTTGTCTCTGTGTTTCTTGAAGAATAACAAAGCAATTGTAAAGATTGCCTCAAATACTCTGCATAATAAAATTGTTACATGTACCACAACAAAGCATGATTGTCATTGCTAACAAGAAAATTATGTTTTATTGACAGATTGAATATATGTATTTCACATATCAATATAAAACACTCTTTAAGGGATAATAAATGGAAAACTTCAAGAAAGTAAAGTCATTGAAGAAAACGTATGAATTAATAGCAATTTGCTCGCTCTCTAATTGAAGTATTCATGTTCTAAAAGACATTTTCACCTAGTAATATCATCAAAAATAGTGTGCTGTTAATGATGTGTATAACATATAATCATGAAAGTTTCAGTATTAGTTATTCTACTTTGTTAAAAAATAAGAAAATAAATTGAATTGCATATCACAAATAGTTGTTTATAAGTTCAAAGATATTATTCCTATATTTTCAGTTTTCTTTTTGAAGTCATTATAAGTGTTCCAGGTACAATCTCAAATAAAAACTCTAGTGAAATCTCTAGTAAAATTGGCACGAAGAAAACGTATCAACGAAATAAGTATGTTTTTTTTACAATTTAGCGCAAGCTTTGAAAAACACAGAACTGTAAATTCGAAGGATTAATATATAATAAACGAGCGGAAATTTTGAAGATATTTTTTTTTTAAAGTTTGCGTAGGTATGATAGATTTCTTTTCAAATTAGTTATATTAAGTATAAGTCTAAGACGACCAGGCCTAGAGATTCATTTTATCTCAAATTTCAGGATTTTCATTGGTAAGTGAAAATTCTGTGACAGTTTTAGAATAATCAAATAATTGTACTGAGTTTGACATCTAAGATTTTATTCATAACCTTAAACCAACATCAATGCAAATCCCTTGACAAAATTCTGTTTCTGTCATAATTACAGTAAATATGATTGAATTATCGATATTTTGTTTTTTACATATATTTTACTGCGTTCTAAAAACCACCACTTACAAGGTTCAGTTTGATATTTAGAAGCTGTTTCACACAGTTCCTATATATGATTCGTCTAATTTAAAAGTCATATTAAATATTGCTCCTTTTAAACAAGGTTGAACAAATGTAATAACGTTTTTACAGTACTAAAACGAATATAATTCTACAATGTCAAGACAAGAGTTATACAGTATACTGCATTTGTCTAGTATAGTCTTCTGTTACCATTAAAATTTAACGTTTAATCTACTAACACTTTTTGTAAAAATATTATATTTATTTCCGAAACTCAAAGAATTGTAGTTTCATGGAATATAGTTATGTTATGCAACAAATATATCAAACGGCCATGAGGTTTCTTGAGCATAGATAATTGAGTTTACATTCTACAGTAATTGCATAAATATATTATTAAATTCATGTTTTATTATTTCTCACAACAATTATGCAACTTGAATGATACAGGATCATGTTTCAATTTACTATGATAAATTGCTTATAATTAATGAATGATTTTATCATATATTAATACAAAAGATGCGATGCTTGCAATTTTGCCATTTTATGTCGTGATATTGCTGATCATGCATCTAACTTTTCTTAGCATATGCATTGTTTAGAGGTAAGACTATTTGTTTCAACAAAAACCTAAGAGTGAAATACATTTTGTATTATACATGTTATAGAAAACAATGTAAAAGCTATTATATCTTAGCATCAGTGTATTCACTAGTACCGGTACATATAATAATAATAATAATAAAAAATAATAATAAATAAATAAATAAAATCATAATTATGGCAATAAAGATTTAATTTTTAACAAAAATATTGTTAAGCTGTAAATTAACACAATTGTATCATAATATAAATGTAATCTAATACAAAAATTTTCATCACAACATACGACTCAAAACGATGAATCAAAATTAAATTAATTTTTGATCACTATAAAAGATATTGTGAATAAATGTCTAAGGATTAAAAAAGCGTGAGCATACCCAAACGAGTCTGCGTTTTCACTTATAAATTATGTTCCAATCTATCCTGGGAGAAATATCTCCGCTTTTCAGACAATTTCTTTTCTCGCCTCCAATACAAATGACCCAGTAAAATACTCCTTTCAAGTCACAGGTTTCCGTGGTACATTAAATCAAGACAAAGCATCTCTTTGAAAATGATTTTCTGGTACACTGAACAATCTCTTTACTTTCGAAGGCGGGTTCTCCTAATGTATTTTGTTCATGTCCATTCTTTTAATACAAGCATGTGTAAAATACGTCTGTATAGATATTAAAATGCTGTTAATACAATGTATTGATTTTTGAATGAAACATTTTTAAACAAGTTTTATTTGTTCAAACATTATTTTGGTATTTTTTATACATAAAAAACAGAACTTTTATTTTGATTTTTTTGTGCAGTAACATTTGCAGAATCACCGACACGAATTTCAAGCCCGAGACGCTAGGCGGAAGGATATGATAAAGTACGAGGGCTTCTTATAACTCTCCATATAACTTCTTATTCAAAACATGAATTGGACTGACATTTTAAAGATTATGTAACACAATTTTTTTAATGGTTTTATATCATAAATATGATGCTTAAATTTATGGTTTAACAATATTGTAAGTTCCAAAAAGCATTATTTATATAGGTATATCCGAATTTAACATTTCATATAAATAAAGAGAGGTAATTAGAAATTTATTTCAAATATTTCAATAAGAAGTAAATGCATATATTTTAATGATTGCATATAATGTGCACAATTATTTGCAGTACATATTTTACATATTCATTAGTGTTTAAAAACTGTTTTATAAGCATAATTATATGCTTATATGAAATTTCATTTAAGAGTGGTAACAACCTCAATTATAACATACAGGATCTTTCATGAAATGAAGTAAGTAATTAAATAACTGTATGCTCAAAACAAGGGGAAAAATATATAATAAGCCAAATAAAAAAATATAAAAAAAGAGAGCAGACAGTTCTGTAAAAAAGTGTATAATGATAACATATATGCTATCAAATTTCCTTTTATAATGGCTATGGCTATTTTTCATAAATAATCCTGTTTTGGCTAAGGCAAACCATGAAATAGTCATATTTATAAACATTTAATGTGATTAAGAAGTTTAACTGGTTGTTAACAAGTCATATTCCCAATATATATCATATCTATAAAATAGGACAAAAACAGAAAATTTACACTTTTTGTTTTAAATATAATAAATTAATTATGATTATTACATTTGTATTAACATGATCATTTGGTGGAGAGAATCTCACAAGGAGCGTAAAAAACTAGATTTGATGAAATGTGTTATGTGCTTTGTTGTAATAGTAAAAAGCGTAAAATATTATATAAAGGTACTATGTATTACTTTATTTTATTTTGTCGTGTTCAATGTGTCATTCGATTGTCTAGAAACAGGACAAATAAAACATTATGTATCAATGGGTAACATTCACAGATTTTTTTTGTTTGATACTATTTGTATATGATACACAAACATTCAAAATTATTGTGATAGATGAGCAGATATGCTCTAAAGCATTGATGAATTGTCAACTCACATTTATGATTTATGAGGTATTATGATTAATAAAATTCAACAATAATTATGGTTCAAACGAGACGACTTATTGGAGCCTTCCTTCCTTTATTTATTATTGAAACAGTTTATTTTACAGCAAATGCATATAGAAAATAACAATTATGTGATCAAAAGGCGCAATTTACACACAACCTAGAAAAATAGTTTCATAACCATGTGTGCATTGATTATATTAAAGGAAACGACATACTTCCAATAAAATTATGATGTTAAAGTTATCACCTGTATCGCAGTAATATAAATAATAAAATGAAGATAGCTTTTTCAACATGATTTTATTCGCACAAACAACTGGAACCAAGCAATCAACCCACCTACCAGCAAGCACGAATCACTTAATTTACGAATAAGATGAGAAGTAATATGGTATATTGGTAACATATTCAATTATTTCTGTTTGCTGATATAAGTCAAGTAGTAGCTTATTATCTTAATGAAAACTTTTGTATACTGGAATAAATAAGCGCCTTTTGACAAATGTCATTCCTTTGGCATCAATTTTATGACAGAAGATAAATTGTCACAATACTGTTCATGACAAGTAGGTCTGCATTATTCATGATAAATTCACTGATACGACAGGCACATTGTCATCTTTGTATAACAGATTGAACAGAGGTGATTTACCTTCCGCTAAGAACTACATTACAAAAAATGTACATGTAGTTCTGTTGATATTCTGTTGTTGTTGTTTTTTTTTTTTTTTGCTTTTTTTTTTTTTTTTTTTTTTTGCTTTTTTTTTTTTTGTTGCTGTTATTTTTTTCTTTTAATGTCATGTTGAGTTGAATAAAAAGTATATTTCAAAAGATTGATCATAATAGTGATAAACGAAGTCTGTTTAAAAATCAACTCATTACCGCTACGCATTAGGATATAACGGTTAGCAATAGGTGGTCACCTTCTCGCGAGCTTTCATTATATTAAAAGAGATGCGGTTTCTAATTTTAACCGCTGGAAAACAAATACTGAATAGGTAATTTTCAAGATTTCGAGAACAAATATGAATTTGTTCATGAAGCCGGCAGGTTAACAGTTACTGTCAAACATTCTTTCTTCTATTATTTTCAGTTTATTTGTTTCAATTTTTACTCCAAACATATACTTTTCTAACAAAGATCAACAATTTGTTTTATTTCCAAGGACAGCAATATCTTGATACTTCGCCAAGTGCCTTTCTAGGAAGGGTTAGCTGAAAAATGGATAAAGATAACTGTCTAGGGAAATCCGAATCAAAATGAAGGCAAAACAAATACGGTGGCAAATACGGTGGCAAACATAGCTACATACAAATTAAAATATTGCCAAAATATCAAGTGTACTACATAAACTTTTAAATTATGAAAGGAATTCATAGCAGTCACATGAGTTATTGAACACCTTTGTTAAGCTGAGTATAATATTAAAGGCAATTGTGTAAAAATAAACTATAAAGTTACAGTGTGTTTTCATACATTCACCAATTACACATGGATTGGCATAATATCACTTTAATGTTTCCCTGATACATAATTTGAGATGCTATACTTAAGGACAATGAAAACGCACGCCCGCACTATATGTATTTTATTACATGAAAATAAAACACTAACGACTCCATTAGATATATATCATAACTTTATACAAATCGCAAACTTAACAACTGAATATAATTCAAAATGTTTAAAATCAAATGTACACCAGTAAATCTAAGAACCGAAGGTGAAAATCCCAAAATCACACTTTTTCTTTAGAGTAATGCAAACTTAACAGAGGCAAAAACCAAAATGAAAATCCAAAACAAAGTCACTCATTAATGTCTATTCGTAATGTCACCGTCGGGATCTTTAGAAACGACAATGTCCTCCATCAGCGTCTCTTACAGATGTACATCGTTGCCTCATTGACCGTAAGGCGCGGATAGTCGCCTGTGGAATCTGACGCCATTCGGCCTGTAGTGTAGTGCGAAAACGCTGGTGAAGCCGAGAAATTGTAGACCGATGGACACCAAAACGGCTGGCCCTTTGTTTGTAAGAGAAACCAGACTGAATCTTCGCTAAATCTACCCAGCGGTTATTTCTTTGTAGAACCATTACATAAAACTTTGATAGCAAGTCTTCAGTAGTGTTTGTAATTTAGCACCTTTTATAGAGGAAAAGTGTGTATATGCAATTTCCATGTAAGCTTTAACGATTTCTGAAACTGACCATTGGCATAGTTTAATATTCATTTTCATAAAGATTTAAATTGATCATTTGTGTCTAACATTTCTAGAAAGGTGTAAAAAAACAAGTTTATAATTAACAGTTTCAAAAAAATAAATAATTTCATTTCATAAAGTAACCATTAATTGGTTCAATCTGTTTTCTGTTGTGATCTTATCACAATTAGCCAAAAGTGTTACTTTTGAATTTTCGGGTACTGTCTTAATTATGCAATAACTTCATTAAAATGCGATCATTTTTCATAACTTTGGTATATAAATGATCGGAATGCATTCGGTTTTATGAAACTTTGAAAAATGATTTAAAAGAAATATATTTTCCTTGTTTACATGCAATTATCCCGACAGTGCGTTTTCGTTGTCCTTAAGTACATTGTATATAATAATTAACAGATACCTTTTGCTAACACGTTCTTCAGGGATGACCATAAACCATGAAACAACTTGTCTTGATAGTTTTTTATTCATGTGTTAACAATATTTACAAATTTATATATTCATACCATCTGCACTTGTTTGTGTTGTGAATCATAGATGTACAAAATCAAGATATAGATTTGTATCACAAACACGATATACAAGGCAATAACCTCATTAATTATTTTCTAGCAACTAGCTATTGTGACTGGTATTTTGTCACATAAAAATGTTTCCTGATTCTCCGAGGGGTATAAATGTCATTGTCATGTAGTGTCACAAAACAAAAACAATCTACGTAAATGCCAGTAAATACCAGTAAATGCCAGACTGAGTAAATAACTCTTCATAGGGTTTTCCCTCAATCTTGCACCCCGTCCTTCTGGCCCCTTCCCCTACACCAGTGTGCTTTTATAGGTATTTTAGTAAATTTTCTTCTTTTATAACCTTGTAGGTGTCTTTGATTTCCATTTCAGATAATTTGTAATGACATCTCTTCCATGTTTATTCCTATTCCCGTGTGCCCTGTCCTACTTGGTATCCTCCTATGGTGTTCCTATGTTGGGGGTTTCGTTCATAGCGCTAACCTTACCCAGATAAACATTTTTGATCTTAAATATTTAACATTACCACAAAATACTTCACAAAAAAACCCTCTTGTATAATTTGCTTTTATTTTAATTACGTTTGTTTTATTTAATGATAAGTGTTTGCTTTTAATCTCTTTAATGCTTTAAAATATAATTTCTGTGGATTTAGTTAACCAGTGAGAATAATGCAGTCGGATGCAAACTGTGTTTGTGAAAAAAAAACATAGATACTGCCTTTAAACTTACTCCATGCTAAAATAACTTTGTGAATACAAGTTTGAGCTTCGTTTTTATGAAACACTTTTATTTCTTTTTCTATATATATTTTTAATAATCATTTGAACAGCTTTCGAACAATTTTCATCTTCTTTGCCTTTAGAAAAAATATCTAAAACATACTGTTCAATATTGAAAAGGGAAGAGATCGCTAAAATGATATTACTTACGGTTCAGTAAAACTTAAAAACTTCAGATTTTGTTGTAAGAATATTCGACAGCATTCACAGAAAACGTTAATCCTGTTTCCCGAATTTAAAAAGTAAGTGAGCTTTGTTAAGCATACTGCCTTATATATCAAACTTGACATTGACATTTTAGCAATTCTTTAGATTATATATTCACTATATATATTCAAACTGAATGAAAATGAACAGTACAGTTCAACAGTTCTAAACGAAAAATTAGTTATAGATGTAGAAACCTGCTCTTACGGATAGGCTTATTGCACTTTTAATCACAACTTAAAAAGAAATGTCATTACATTAAATTCTAGCAGCACTTGGTATTGTTAGCGCCATTTTGAAAACATTATTGTTTTGACCTGAGAGACTTAATTTAAAAGAAAGTCAAATTTACTGTCACGATTTTTGCGCAAAATCGTTCTAACGTATATAACTTCTAACAGTACAAATATTTGCAAGGAAAATGAATAGAGCAAGATCGGGTACCTGAGTAGAATCGATCACCGACGATCCGTAAGCTAGCTGGATAGCTTCCTACATTTGTCCTTACATGAAAGAATCCACAATCTCTGCCGGAATTCGAACCCAGAGAGTTGTGAGGGGCAAGCTGTTTGAAGTCAACAATCTTAACCATCCGTCAACGGACGCCGCTTTCATTTTGCTAAATGTTATAAATTTACATATCTATGATTCTAGGTGATGTTTTACCAGTTTGCCCTCATCCTTGCATCCATAAATAAATTTTTTAATATGTTGTTTTTTTTCATAATTTTGCACTTAGATTCGGATTTTTTTAATATCTATCTATCGACATATAATAAATGTCGGTGCTAAAGCTGAGGACTGAAATGTCACCAAGTGTGATGCTTTAAAAATCACATTACCTTGAAAAGTGAGATAAAAAGTTATAAAATACACTGGGAATGTTTCCATAACAAGCAACATGTCGACAAAATAGAAAATTATTACCTGAAGGCTTAAATGTGCAACGTTATAAACATTATTATCTAAAAGCTATATTTATTTGTTGATTAAATTATTCCAAGTTTGGTTAATTTGTGAAAATAGCAGCAGCCTTATTAACAGCCAATAACTAAATGCACTGAAACGGTACATTATATTAACTTAAGTCAATTTATTCTAATTGTTTGCAATAAAAGTAATTTAACTTTAAACGTTTTTGAATTTTACGCATTAAGATAATTGAGGAAGTTGTTTTAAATGACATTTTTTTCTGTTGAATTGAATTTCTAATGCACTTCGTATAGAGTTTTCATGAACAAAGTGCATGCCTATGGAATTCAGAAATATCAAAACTCCAAAAGCAATTTTATCTTTATCAAAATATTTTAATTAAGTATCATCCTTTTCTCATTACCATTGTTATAGGCTTAAGTGTATAATTTTTATCAACATTTTTATCAACATATTGTTTTATCTGGTCTTAATTCTGAAGACTATCACATTCCTTACATTAAAAAAATGGTTAACCCATAATAAAAGTAATTTTTTTTAAGTCGTTTTTATTTGTGTTCTACAACTATCATTTAGAAATACATGTACTTATTTATAATCAGCCCATCTTTTGAGGCGTTCTCCGTTAGCCCCTTTAACGTCTCTTTGTAATTTGATGTCCCAAAATCCATTATCGCTGTGTGTTGTAATTGTTGCTACCCTTGTGGTTGTATTTAATTTAATAAAATAAATCATGTCCAAAAAATATTTCATGTTCATGTCGTATTTGAATTCTTTTAAGTGTAATTGTGAAAAAAGTAAATTAAGATGTCTTCTTACATATTTGAAAAATATAACATTAAATCGGTTGCCACCTCAATATTGTTAGGCATATTCTACTAAACTAAAGAGTTTATGTGTCTTTGTTAATCTCATTCTTATAAAAAAATAATATATAATATTTTGTCAAGACTTTTGGACATGAAATTTAATTATAAAAAAATACAATATACTTATCTCTATTCAAAACAAATACAAAGACTGTATGCCTGTAGTAGCTGTTTAAATTTAAGTGCCAGGAAATAAGAACAGCAACAACAACAACAACAAAGTAACACACCATATCTGACAACGACAAAATATTAACAGTTATCCTCAGTAATATTATGTTAAACAAAATATGTAGAATTTTGAAACAGAAACACAATGTAAGATAACAAGTTCTATAGAAACAATTGCAAGTTTTGTGAGGCTATTGAAATCATGCGTAGGATGGCGTATCTTAGTAACATAACATTAGCGTATTCTAGCTGATACTTGTTAAGACAAGTTTACTGCAATCGCCAACAACAAACAAATAAACAAACATACAAAAAATTAGGCACACAATAGCACATATTTTAACTTTGTTCAGACTTTAAGGCCCCAAAACATGTTAAAATATAACTGTATATATTAATCTGATTTTTTGTGTTACGCATAATAAAGAACAGTACAGTATTTTTTTGCACGAAATCATATGAAGAAATTAATATATGCAGTTATACAATTAGCTCAAATAACCAACATTATGTTTTTATAATTTATAACATGAGAATGATTGAGCACATGAGGATATACGGTTAATAAAAATAAGTACTGATTTGAAATTATAAAAAGAAACAAGATGTTTTCAAGAGTTTCTTTCCTCTTGGTCAGTTCCTTATGGTATTATATCAAATTAACATAATGGTCGACAACGTTTTTGTAATATATAGATTAGTAACCACTCTTGTATCCTATTGGTTGTCCAGCGATATGTATTATAGGGATGTTTATGTAAAAAATTAACGTTCTCTGTTTCTTTGAAATTTTTAACACCCGAGGTAAGCTAAAATCACCTTTCCTGTTTCGGGCCAACATGGCTTATACTCTGTTGGTGTGCCGTAAAACCAAACACACAAACAGTTAAAATCCTCAGAAATTATGTCATGTTAAGTAGTTTTATACATATTTCTGATCGATTTGATGACAAAAGGCTGGCAAATTGTCACGTAATGGTACTTCAAAAGTTCCCATGGATCACTTTATGTGATTTACTGACTGTTTGTACAATTATTGCTTAATTGGTATGTAAATCACACATTCGTTATATCAAGTGTTTTCCATGAAAGTTTACGCAAACAGTTCTATGCGACCAAACATTCGATGTCATTGTATATATTTGATGCCAAATCAACTATTTACTGAAATCTTAAATTGTACTGCACTTAACGACATTAAAACAATACTGTACATTTTCTTAGAAAAATATTGTACAATTTTATACATATTTTTTTATACTGTTTAGTACATACATTTATTATACATTATTTAGATGCACATGCTTTTTAAATACTATTCATGATTATTTTCAACGTTATTTTAGTAACATGAGAAAGAAGAACAAGATGTTTAATTGATCTACCTGTTTTGGTCTTATCAATAGAAGGATTCAGTTATGTTAGTTGTACTTTAATAGATCAAATATCCCATGTTGACAGTAACAGGACAGAAGATGGAAGTTATTGATCACCCTTACAGACACATGTACGTCATGTGCATTATGAGACCTACACATATTTCATTTTGGGTTTAAAACTTCATATTGGATAAGGTTTGTTTGATAAAAAAACACCATTTTGCTAGTAAATAACTAAAATAAATGCCAATTTGTCATTAAACAATTTTACTTATCCTTTAGGGACGAATGTAAGTTGTTGTTAAATATAACAATCTTATCATCCATTGACTGAAAAATATAACATTATTAAAGAACAATTTAAAAGAGAAAAATCTGAAAAAAGTAACGAATACTTTATCATCTAAGCTTTTCACAATTGCTTGTCAGCACTCTTATATGTACAGGAATGTAATGGTAACATAATGACAAAAAATGTAGATAATGTGTACACGTATGGCTGAGTGGGAAGATTATCTGATACATTCAAAATTCTGTCATAAACATATTAAGCCAATATCGTGTAAATCCATTTGTTAAAAATACTACATCTTAATATACAGACTTAAGCATATATAATTGTCCTGATAATATAATGCCCTTCATTGTCTTACGATTGTCTTACGATTGTATGAATGTATCAAGTTATTTTTTAAATTGAAATACCTTACAATTATTTACTTTGATAAACTTGTTAAAACTCGTTTGTCACGTCAGGTTTAAAGTGCACATGGACTAATAATTGGAAATTCACTATCAATAATCAATGTTAACAAACTACAATAACACAAACTTCAATGAATCTACTTCCTTGAACCTTAATGATAAGTGAACTGTGTAAAGCACACTGCCTCATTAATCAAATATGGAAATGGCAATTTAACAACGGAATGTATCATATTCACACATTCATCAAAATTTGTCATGTATGAAGTATGATAAACATGATAAAGAACAACAGTAAAAGCATGTTCCTGTGGGAATCTAATTTGTTCACAGGAATGGGATCTGAATAGTTCATTTTTATATTTCCCACTAGCAATAGACGTTATTTCTAATATTAGAAATTATCAGCAATGAACAATTGGCTAAACTAAATGTGCAAATATTCTTGAGGACATTAAATGAGATGTTTCGTCTTAAAATTGCATGATGCAATGGTTCACTGACAATGTGTTCTTTTTTGTTTTTGGAAAATCTGTCTTTTATTAAGATTTTATTATTGTAAAACCATAGCACTTGGAAAATATAATTAAGTGTATTTACATTTCAAATGTTCCTATACATAATATAATATGATATGAAATCCACACACTAACGTATATGTCGTTTATACACCATTCTGATGTATTTTTTATTCAATTACAATTATTAATACATTCCATATAAATATTTACACCATAGTCAGATACCAATAGAAATAGAAATAAATAAAATGCGTATAGCATTACCGAAACAAAGCACGATGTTGTTGTTTTTAAAGCTAGGTTTATCACTTTCTTTGTGGTCATCTGTGCATGTTTGAAGATATTTCTAATGTTGCAATATCTATATGAACGATTCTGCTTCAACCGCTGAACAGGGGCCTGTGTGGATTCTACCTCAACTGGTGTACAGGAACATGTAAAAATTTTTGACATTTTCACCTAGCGTGCAAAATTTTAAATTTCGGTTTTGAAAATTTTGCAGTTTTGTTTTCTTTAGGGATTCCATATCAATGCATCATTAATTACCTATGAAACGTTACACAAATGGATTTGTTTCAACTGATCCTATCAAAATCAGCTTGTAGGGGTTTTTAAGATCATGTTTATAATTATGTTTCCGTTCATTAATTAAGTTGAAAACATTGTAAAGGTCATAGCTATTTTTAAAGGTAGATCACTATCATAGAAGTGGGAAATTCATTAGTTTGAGTGTAATAAGAGTAGCCTTTTAATTAAACTAGTGTCTGTTTTATTACTTTGTGATCTGATTGATAATGACGATAATGTTGGTTTTAATTAATACACAAGAGCTTTTCCAAATAACCTAGAATTATCATGAAGGTAGAGAAAAGGCAAAATATTTTATTAGAGTGTGGTTTAAAAATGAGTAGTCTAACGTTTATCAATATATCCAATATTCTTCTCTAATCGTATTGTAATTTTACGTTTAAACCAAAATGATATGCATGTCAGCTATATGATTATATATCATAATACAAATTAAATGAGATGTTAGATAAAAAATATCTAATATTTACTAAAATATTTTTGATAATGAAGTGTCTGCAAAAGAAATCTTACTTACCCGTTTATAGTACACTACGTTTAAATATATATTTTCCCAATATACTTTCCCCAAATATACACATGAAATAGATAATTATGGACATACAATTGTAATACAAATAAAACTTTTTTGTAAATATATATATATAGTGTGTGCAATTTTGTAAAGATGGAATAGTTTGGAATAATAGAATTGAAAAAAAAATGAGACATAAAGACAGAAAAGAATAAAGCAATCAATAAAGCCTTGAGAGTGTTGTTTCAATTACATGAACATATGTAGCTTATAATTAGGACAAAGAAAAGTAAGTGAATGAAGGTACAGCTAGGAGAAGGAAGATAATAAATATTATGTATTACTCATAGATCAGATAAATCATTATGTAAATGAGCCATAAGTGTAAATATAATAAAATAAGATAGCATCATCACAGAGTAGCGTTGAAGTCTTTTAGGCTTTATTTCAGTTTTTTTCTACTTGTATAAAATGTTGGCATCCAAAAATATATTAAAAGCTTGCTACTTGTATAAAAATGTTGGCATCCAAAAATATATTTAAAGCTAGTTCGCCCACAAAGCGGTGTTTGAAGGAGGTAATTAAATGAGCTATCTTACATAGAGAAAAAATGATCCTGTCAACATTATAGAAGTATCATAATGTTGATTGTTTGCTACATGCTAGTAAATTCTTAAACGGTAAAAATGTTCATAATTTTTGTTTATTGAGGGGTAAATTGTTCCATTCACGTATAACAGTTGGTATTAATTTCAGTATATTGCCCTAAACCACTTGCAGACCTAACGGTTTTTTAAAGTTACAATTTATCGCCCCACTATTTAACAGCTAATAACCGATTATACTTAAAAAAAAGAGAAAAACAGAATCCCTAAGAAACACAACAAAATTTAGAATGTTGCAGGCTCGGTTTGATTGAGCCTGTTCATGAACGGTACTGGAAAGTGCAAGTTACCGTCCACGCCCCCTAGCACCGGCTTAAGCAGAATTCAACATTTAACACGAAAATGGTAAAATTTTGAATTTAGAAACATCCGCAGATGTGTTCAAACGGCGGTTATCAATGTGAAACAGTTGTGCCATTCCATGAAAGGCGGCATGTATGGAATTAATTTAATGCAGTTCGTTAAGTACATAAGTGCAACTTTAGTGCCTATAATAAAATCCAAACATCTTCATGATTTATAGACAATAAACACCTGACAAAACTGTTGTCAATTATATTAAGAAAGCATTTATTGGTGATTTTGATTTCTATGTGAAGATTATTAAGGCAAATAAATTTTACAATACATTAAACGATTGTTATCTCAAATGAAATAAATAATTTATACATTCTAAATAATACTTATGCTTTTCTCTCTTATTTTGAAATATTGCACATGCGCAACTAATATCAGACAAACCTTATAGTGCAATTAGTGCATTTAATAAATAAATTCAATATCTAAAAGTTCAAAAACTTAAAATTACTTCTCAAAACAACCATTCAAAGATTAGAGCATCTGAACATGTCAACCATGACTGTCTTGCTCAGCTGGACGCTTACCCATCGATTCGTGAAATCCGATTCAACATGTGACGTCACCAAAATATAGGTGCTCACACCACGAAATGTTCTTATGGTTATTTTCAGTCCGATCTGGTCAATATATGTTTCATAGTCTTAAGTAAGTTCTTACAGCATAATGAATATTTTTTTGGCTTAATTGTAAGTGTGTTTGATGAATTATAATATCAATATCGAATATTTTAAAGTAATTAGGTCATCAAATGTATTGTAGGGTAAGCATATTTACACCTGTTCAATTAAGCATTTTGATTGTATAGAATTGTCAAATCGAGTGTCTGCTAAAACTTGTGTAGTTTTTGGATGGTGTATATCCTTGCAGAATTATATATACCAGACATTATTTAGGTCACGAATCGACCAGAAGGCACGAATCAATGAGAATAAGACATATTATCTTTACTATCAAGAATTGTCTTTCATCCTTTACAACTGCAATTCTTTGAAGAATCATTATGATTATATATTTTTAATTTTTGTACCTAGTCTAGTCACGAAGGGAATTGTTTGAAATAAAGATTTCTGAAGTCAAGATTCGTCACTTTAAGTGTGGCATGATAAAAAAGAGCGAACTCTTACCACAACCATCACCACCACCCAAAAAAAACAACAACAGCAGCAGGAGATGCAACAACAAGACATTTATTTTGTATTGATATATCGTTCGTTAAAGTTGCACCTAATAAATCATTAACTGAATATTAAACATTCTTATAAATCGCAGTAAAATCTGTCATAGAATAATTGCCAATATCTGTGTCTTATTTAAAATAATAAAGCTGCACTGTATCACAATTAAATCAAGATGTTTTGAAATTAAGCAACAATTAGATTTGCAGTTTATGTCAAAGAACTTATCACTTCAGGCTAGCAAGATTGGTTAAATCTAAAAAAAAATATTTTTTACAACATTACTCAGTCAATGTTTGTTAAATAAGCATTTTAAATAAGACGTTGGATTTTCTCTTTAAAAAACACACGTAACTATTTTAACCGTTCCCTTTTATTACAGTCATAACATTTTTGATTTAAGGTCCATAAAAATAGAATTTTTGCCTCTTATAGTGCATTTAGAAATATTTAGCAATTAATTAATTTCCTTAAATTGCTTCCACGATATTTTCACGACATGTGATTGTAAAACATATTTAAAATTTATAACTATAATGGTATAAGGTACTCTTTCTTTAAGAAAAATATGACAATTTATGTTTATTTCTTTTTAATATTATCTTAAAAAAGTAAATCAAACGTGGACATGCATATTATAATATTAGTCTTGCAGAATATATTCACCAAATCCTTTATTTGATTAAGCACAATAACACGTAATAGTTGTGCTAAAGTATTTTAACATCATTTCTGGAGTCTCAAAATTAATGTTTTGTTTCTTAATGAAGAAGAATAATTTTCATTTCGTGCCAAAAATTTGTTTTGAATATCAAAAAACTTTCTTTTCATCATTTTATACAACGTATTACAATATTCATGACCTTATCGATTCTCCCCTTTGATATTTGATCAAAAAGATATTCAAATGTGATCGAAATCTCCTTTTGAAATTATAGTTATAATTTAAACTGCATAGGAAATTATTAGTGCGTATTTTATTTTTCCAATTACGTGACATAAAGCACATAAATTGCTGATTTCTGATCTTCTTTCACTACATTTTTTTACTCTAACAACATAATTGTCATTATAATCGTGTTAAAGACTTAAGGTTGATATTTATCAAACATGTTTATTCCACCGTAGTTTATAACAGCTGAGTTTAATTAGTATTAAATCTCTCTTCTACTGATAAGACCTTTATTTATTGCTTTTTATCTACACATATACATCCTGTAAAATATACAACCACTATATACAACATATAACTATTTCTTTACAAATAACGATAACTGTATAAAATAAATGTCATGGTATTGAACTGTTCACTTATCAGAGGAGATAGTGTTAAGGGACGGGGTAGCTCGGTCGGTAGAGCCTCGGTACGGTAATCCGGGTTCTAGGTTCGAATCCCGACCAGTCTGCACATATTTCTTATCCTGTGTAATTCGGCGCCCACCATAGAGCCAGCCATGACAGCATATTGCTTAGGGTTTAAATCTTATGAGGAATTAGAGGACGAAATTCAATATAGCGGAGAGTATGCCACTGTTTAAAACGGTTCACTACAAAGAGGAGAAGATGTGTAAGTGGCCGGATAATTTAGTCAGTAAAGCCGCGGAATGGTGTTCTGGTGGTCCCGGGTTCGAGTGTCGGTCAGATATACCAATACTATCAGTTGATAAGTACCCTTTATTTAAAATAGATTTCATCTACTTGAAGTATAATGTTTCATCTGGAAAAACTGTCAAACATATTAATGCGAACCTGTGCTTCTTGTATAAATTTGTATATTAAATCTTCAGTGTTAGTCATGAGAGGCAAACGAGTTTCCATTATGCAACAATGATAAGGTTTACTTGTTTCCCATATATGAAATATAGCTATATAAAAAACAAATTCTCAACAATAAACTGACATTGGTGCAGGAATCTAATGGTCGATTCTCAACATGGAATGTTCTGTTGTTTAAATACAAATGAATATTGTAGGTGAACAGAGTAAAACGTTTTTTTGTAAGTAGGGTTTTATCCGTTTAGCAAGATTTCGTGTATGCGCCATTCCCTTTGAAAGGCACTTAACCATCACTTTTATTTAAATAAATAAATACACTCATTCTTAAATTTATTTCTTACAGTTCAAACAATAATTTAACAGTAGATATACAACTTTTTTTAATAATATATTTTAAATGATGGCAAGCCAAATGATATATCATTTATGTTCTAAGCATCATTTAAAATATTTTTTTTCAAACAAAACCCCCATTTATTTTACATACTCACTGTTTCTGAAAGATAAATCAAATGTAATGAAAGGTGTATTTGATGAACCCTTGTGAATGTTCATTTATTTTTCCACTTGCTTATCTCGCCATTTAAATGATACATAAACATAAGTTTAATTATGTGTTTATTAGTGTTATCATTCGATTATATCTTACGGCGTACAATTATAAATAAAAATCAACGACATGTTACTTATATGATCAAATAAACAAAATATGCGCACCTACTAATCAGTTTCAAATCAGGTAGTTGACACGCAATATTAAGCATATCTAATATACAATTATATTATTTGTTTAAAACATGTAAAATGCAAAAACAACTTATTTAAAAACACACAACACTTATTATATTGTATTGCAATTATTTAGTGTATTTGATATTGAGTTGGACATTGATATATATAAAGACTTAAAGGCAAAACCACGTAACATTGATCTTTTAAGGTATCACGAACAACATATTGTATACTGTTTGATTTGGCAAACTGTATGCAAAGACTAAAACGTTCGTACTCATAGTTTTAGTTATCATTTAGTCAGATACAAAGTATTTTCTACAGTTCTCAAATTTTGACAGCTGTCGCGAAAAGTACACGAAATCTGATAGTTTTCCCACATGTTAGGAAATGCTTTATATTTTCACAAAAAAGTCATTTGACTCTAAAAGTAAAAAAAGTAATCATAAACACGCACTGTGTCCATTAAAATTATGAAGAAGTAATATTTTTACAGCAGTTTAAGTTTCTTTTCAGATCAAAATATCACATGTTGTTCATCAAACAACAATTGACATCATATTTTTACATGGCATGACCACAATTACAATACCCTATAAATACTTTGATGACAAAATTCAATCTCATTGCTTATATTCCGCTGAAACCAATCCCTTCCCCTGCTCCCTTGCTATTTTTTCGGGTCTTTTAATTTGTTTATGCCTTTGGTTGCCTTGTGGGTCTCTATTATTTCCTATTTTGAATGGCTTGAATTAACATCCCGTCCGTGTTAAACCCCGTGTGCCCTGTCCTGTTTGGTGTCCTGCTGGACTCTTTGCAGGTAGTCCTTTGTTGAGGGATGAATTCATTGAATGCAACCCTTCCTTGTTGATCTATCTCGTTTTTCATATTTTAACATACTACCAAGCAAACGTAATAAAAAAAAACTTCAGTGAGTGTATTACCTTGAACCTTAATGGTAAGTGAACTTTGTAGAGCAAACTGCTTCATAAATCAAATATGGAGTTGACAATACAACAATTCCATGGAGCATATGGTCATTAATCAAAATATGTCAAGCATAAAAAGCATCGCCATAGACATGTAATAAAAATGGAGCTTTCCATGGTGGGAATATAATTTGTTCATTTACTTCACCAAACACTTAAGAGAAGTGTTTTTGTATAAGCAGAACAGCAAGCAGCAATCTGAAAATGAAAAAGTGTAGGATTTTTTGTAAGAATTTCTTCAAACTTTTTTACAATATTTTCTTGAAATTCGCGAAATTCGGGTTCATTGACTTATATTGTTGTTGTTGTTGTTGTTTTTGTAATCGGGACATTTTCTAATCCTGTATCACAATTTACTCTAGGGAAATACGTTTTAAGAAATATTTATATCATAACACTTGAAATGGTCTCCATTCACGCTTGGAGGTCTTCTCCAGTGATAAAATCAGCAATAAGGAAAAAAAAACACATGCTTAACTTCCCAACTTAGTTTAATTTTGAAATGAAGATCTTGCTAAATATATTTGAATTTGTAACATGTGACTTATAATATTCATATGTGTAATTATTAAAGTAAAAATGTAATTGCAGAAAAGGAGGAATACCGTCATATTAGATCATAATACGTATAAATGTGTTACAAATGTTATACAGATTGCAAAGGTAATAAAAAGAAATATCATACTTACCCTATTCTGATACATATGTAATTTATTTGCTATTACTTTGTTTCTATACCATGACGGAAAGTGTGATGTTGTGTTTGTAAATTCATAAAAAGGAATATATAGTCTAAGTAATCTATGATACTTCAGAGGTAATGTAGATGAATATACAACGAAAAATACGAGAAAAATAAAGTTATCAAATCAAAGTACATTGCATCTTAAATGGTAAGTGTCGGATTAAATGTGCAATGAAACATCAAGACATTTTCTCATTCATTAAAAAGCAACAGAGGTGCAAATAAGAATATGTTCTTTAATCGCATCGTTTACATAAAATAAAACTTCTTTTTTTACCCTTGTACATGTTGCAAGAATTAATAAGAAAATGAAAATAATGCGCCGTCAACTTTACAAAAAAGATATTTGCTGACTGTGCATATTTTATTTTCTCTTAAGACTGTTTCAAGGACATACGCGCTAAGCGATAGCTGTAGATTAGCCGACTGGAATTTTCATCATGTTTTGTACATAAACTTTAAAAATAAAATCATACGATAAAGACAGACACATAGGCTGTGATATCGGAAGTGCAATAAAGATTCTTGATTAGAGTTAAAAAAATCTTTCTTAAACCATTCTATGAGTGATTTCATTTGTGATTTCCAAACCTTTTGTAAAACATCTTAATTGATATATAATTGTATTGCAATTAAAATAAGCTGTATATCTTCTGGTAAAAAACGATGCAATAAAACTTGTTAATTTTTACATTGGAAAATCTGCTTAATATGCTCTAGACATTTAAATTCTTCTAGTGTTAATAGAATCGGTTTTTGCTACCCTGAATAATTATAGCTCAATTTGTTTCTAAAAAATACAAAATGTTGCATGATAAATACATTGTACTTATTTTGTTAGAATATGCCTACCATGTGCAAGTATTAATAGCTGAAACAAATTCATTGTTAGTGTAGTCGCATCATACTTATCATACTAGCCACAGAACGACTTAATATTCAAGGTATAACTGTCAATATGCAACCGGTCGATCCGGGCGATGCTTCCCGAATAGGGTTTGGACATAGAAAAGTAATTAATGCTGATACGCTTGTAGTTTCAGAGTTATGTCCCAGAAAAAGTTCAAAGTGTAAGAATAAAAAAGAGCAATAACTCCAAAATTCTACTGCACTGCACTTCTACGTCATGATATATATCTACCTTTAGTATTTTGTTGATATCTTGTGTGAGTTATGTCCCGGACAAAGTGCAATGTGTAAGACTGAAAAAAAGGCAATTACTCCAAAAGAAGGCAAGGCAGAGATACTGTTCCTGATGTTTTTATCGATTCGTAACCAAAACGTACAAAATTGATACTTAATTGAAAATACTTTAAGATATTAAGGAAAATGCACCAAAATTGTAATCACATGTAAGTCGCATTGTACGCTTGAAAATATAGGTGCAATGTCTTAATCTTTTTATCTATTCTACGAACTCGTAAATCTAAGAATGATGTCTTACACATTTGGCAGACCTTTTCAGTATTTGAAGTTACAAAATTAAGCACCACTTCCTAAAGCTAATTATTAGATACACTAAAATCGCAATATAAAATGAACTAATGCATTTCGTGCTTTGTTTTACAGTTACTTTATTGTTTGTAATGAAATTCACACATCTTCAAAGATATGAATAATGTGCTATATAAACACCCAATGAAACTATGTCTTTGATATAATGATGTAAGGAAATTGAAATGGCATTACTTTAAGTTGCAATAGACCTTTATTAATTCACTAGAGAAATGCATCGTGCAATATACTAGTATCTAGCAAGTCTTAATTGAACAAATTGTTTTATTACGAGATAACATATGTTTTCTTTTAAATTGTTTTTTTTAACTAAATTTAGGACATTTTTATAACCTTTTTGTAACTAGACATTGTGTAAAAAAAGTTCTAATGTAGTGGTCAGCAACATTTAGAAACCTACTACTAAACATGATTTTTTCCATATGATAAAGCTAAAAAATGATGTTTCTAAGAAATTATATTTCTACGATTATATTGGTAATAGTTTTAATTTAAATTATATATTGTTATATTAATTTTAATTAAAGGAAATGTATGTTATAAAATAAACTGATTGATATGATTTGTTATTATTAAAAATATGATTGTATTAATAATGTTAGCTATTTTAGATGGAAAAGTTGTAAAGGCACAATACTGAATAAGAGATTATGTTTCATTTATTTCTCAAATGCTAGCAATTACTAACATATCCAAAATGAATTATTTTCATCATACTGTTTTCTACTACTTGTGTAAAATGTGTTCATAATCCGTTTCCATTTCAGGAGATTGTATGTATCTGCTAGATATCGTAACCTGTATTCCCCAATGAGCTCATAGTTGTAATTTTCAATCATCACATTACAAATATATCTTTCCAGTTATATAAATAAATTTTATGGATTAATTTCATATGCTGCAAATATGAGAAACATCTTCATTATCTTTAAGGAGAGAATCAAATTTGTTATCTGTGTTCGCTGGTTTGATCTTTTGGGGGAGGAGAAATTTTTCCAGGACAATTGATCTCGGATATTTGGTCATATGGACATTTGTCTCTTACCACTGATCAGGAATCATGTACTAAGATAAAAAATCCAAGAGAGCAGGTTAGGTGGAACGACCGCAAAGATTATCCTAAATTGTTCTTAAAACGGTGAAAGTTTAGATGTTTTCATTTAGAAATGAATCAGTTTCAAATTTAAGTTATGCCTTTATGTTTTGTTTTATTTCAACACTTTTTGGTATCTTAGGCTAACAATTGCAATTGATAAAGTTATTTTAAAACTTATTTTAATATGCCTTTCCTTCAAAGTGACTAGAAGTTATTAAATATAGATATACAAGAAGTGTGCAAAGATATTTTACAAATCGTCGCATTATCGCAAATATTTTTCTATCTATTCAAGGTCAATTAACTTGCCAATGGGTTAAATATCATTCTGTTCAAAAATATGTTATTTACTTACAAAACATTCTCTACATTCACTAGAAAAAGACTCCCTGATTTATTTAATTAACTTTTAAGATTGTACTTGAAAACATTTTGTGAACATTCTTTTTTGGTAGGTAACTGAACTCTTAATTTAATCATCTTTAAAATGTCACCATGGGTACATATTCTAAAAATGAACCTAATGAATTCTTGCTTTTAATAACCCTTATGTCAAGGAAACAAAGTTCATTCACCGGATTTTTGTATTCATTATTGTCCTCATAGTTGTATCTTATTCTCTGAAATTAATCTGTCAGAAGTTAATGATACTTTTACATGGAACACGTTCATATTTGTCTATAAATCTGTATTTATGACGTAACTTCTGTAACAGTTATGGTCGTATAGTAACAGTTCTTATTATATGCAAGAAAAATGAATAACACAACGTTATAATACTAAGGAAAATCCAGTCCGATAACAAAAAACATGAATTACAGTCATTTTGAAAATGAAGCATCAATGTTTAATTGTTTTAAAGGCACATTTAAATTGTTACTAATATTATTTTCTAAAGGTTATTTTTGTCATGTAACGCTGTGTCGAAAAAATACCAATTGGCCATTAGCTTAGCCAACTTTTGCGTTTTTGCAATGAGTAAATTATAGTCATTTGTATCGAAGTAAAAAAAAAGAAAACACTTTTTGCTTACATTTCCTACCTTGATCTCAAGGTTTTTTTTATATTCTGCGCTTTTTTATGCTTTATGTAATAAACATCTCACATGTTCTAAAACCATTATTAATTTTTCATCATTATAAAACGCAGTATGCGCTTCATAAAGAAGAAAAATATTGATAATTTCTGAGGCAAAATGTGCTTTTCACATAGCATATCGGCAAGGAATAACCATTTAAACAAGTATCATTCCGTGCATTGAACTCAGCACCAGTATAGCCATAATTTTATTTCTATGGTATGAATGAAATAATAAAATTCATGGCCAATCGTTGATGTATTTTAACGTTGGTTTTCCGCATTACAAGTTTACATTAAAAATGATATATGACATAATGTTGCATCCACTTAGTAATACGCTTTGCTTTTGCAGTTCAGTTTGATCCAATTCAGTTCCCATCAATACTTAACATGTTGAATGCCTTTAATTGAAGAGTATTATCAATTTTGGGCATATCAAAATATAATTAGTCAGCCAAAGGGATCGAGCCTGGTCAGACTGCATGGACGTCCAGGCTGGCCTTTCGCTATGCTGTTGGCAAAGAATATCTCTCGGCACACAAGGGAAACGTTAATTGTTTCATACAAGTTTTGTTTAATATGTGAAGTTTTTTTGCGTTGTTCTGAGTACCGTCCTAGTCGTGAAAATCAAATTATTTCTAGATAATAAGGAGACGTTTATCAAATTATGTTCTCATTATATGAAGAGAAAATAGAATTATAAGATGACATATAAGTAGCGGGCTGAGAGTATACTAATAGTATGATGTATAGATGAAGATTGTTTTAGGATTTTTATATGTTGGGTTTTTTTCTGGGGAAACTCAAAATGCAATAATACTTCACCATATCTTAAAGTTATATGAATTTCAAATTTGATAACAAAGGTGTTGTGATGCATTATGGATAATTGTTGACTCTTCTTTATTCATCATTTTATGTGAATAACACTAGGTTCAAAATTGTACAAAAATGAACTTACATAAGAACACAAATGCATGGTGTAAAAAAGAAATAAAAATTATTTTCATTCTGGTATTGGTAATCACAAGACAATCAATACACATGGACAGATAAAAAGGTATTAGGTCTTTTGTTGACTTAGCGGTGGATTGAACATTATTAACAGAAAGGCTCGCATATTAAATGCACATTATGGAATAGAAACAAATAAGTTTTTCCTTCTTTAAAAGGCACAAACACGAGTTTTATTACATCAGAATAGTGGTATTAGAACATGTTAGGTTATTGCTATTGATGAAAGTGGCGCTACATGTAAAGTATTGTGTCATAAAAATAATTTGTAGCAAATTGAAAACACAGTGAAATTTTGACATCCATACAAAATCACTATAACTGTCCTAATTGCCAAAAAGCGATAGAACAAAGATGGTTCAAGTAATTAGCCAATTCATAAAGTAATAAAGTACGTTTTTTGGAAACTATAATAGTTCATCAAAAATAAAAGGCTTTTGAGAAATAAAATAAATTAAAGCAATCCTTCTGCATATAAGGCCTTTAAAGAAACAAAGGTAAATTCAGTATACTCGTAAATGAAAGATAATGCACCAACGTTTCAACAGCATTTAATAAGGATCTTTTTAAAATATCGAAAAATAATATGACAATCTTGACAGAATGAGATTGAAATGATGCTAATCGGTAAAATTGTTATTATCATTTGAAAGATCCAAAAATGTGCGTTCAAAAGGTCATGGTTCATGGCATGATATCACCTAAGAGTCAATATATATTTGGTCTGGAAAAAAAATCACAGTATTACTTGATTGTGTATAAATCACAGTTACTGAAAGCTTGACGAACATTTGTTTGACTACTTGTCAGGAATACATTGACATATGTCCATTAAATTCTCCAAATAATGTCTACAGTGACTCATCTCGGAAACAGGAATGTAGAGGTCAATTCAATGGACTGTCATAGAGGTAGTTTTATGAGCGAAAAAAGCATGACGTTCATTTAATACAGTGATGTTCAAAATGAAAGAAAGAGTTGGATTGTAAGAGAAAATGCAAATCACGAGCTTTGTCTTTTCGTATACGATATGATCGAAGATATTTTACAATAATTTAAAGAAAAACATAAAGCTTTTGCTTTTTGACCTTTTTATACCTTTAAGATGTACATAAGATGCATGCGTTTCTAGAGCATATTTGATGTATAAATGAATGAATTTTTAATGATATTATGCTTAAAAACTTCAATTAAAAAATAAAAAGGGTGTATTTCCATCTTAATGCAAATTACACAAACATATTTGTTATCATTACTTACTACTGTCTTATTCAAATGTTGAATGCGTCTATATTCTATTGAACAGATATGATTTACATTTAATTGCTTAGCATATCACATGTATTCTTTCAAAATATAGAACTCTGAAGCGATTTAACAACAACAACATCACTTTGTTTTGTAAATAAATGCCTCCGGTCTAAAATATAACGAATTTGATTTAATATCATACATTTAAGGTTGTGTCATGTTATTATACATTTCATGTTTCATTAGATACAAAAAAGCAATCAATTTATTTGATCACCATTGGAACAATTCATTGAATATATTACAATAATCTTCATATTGACATCTACCAGTAATTTTAGGCATCCTAATTATATTAATAGTATTTTTATTTTGAAAATCTAAATCAGATTAATTTCTATATGATTGCGGAGAAAGATTCTCATAACAAATGCCTTAAATTCCATATATTTTTAGTTTTTATTCATTTTCAAGACAAAGAATGTCTGATGCTTTAAACGTTGCACAAGTAAAAAAACTAGTAGCTTTCTTTGAGGCAACGTGCTCTTTTGTGATAAAATAAATTTATAAAGGTTTAACTCTTAAATTGAGAGGGAAATATTTTTATTTAATACGCTGTACAAAACGTCACAATTAAAAGATTTGACAGTCGATAACAGTTAATTCAGGATGCTGCAAAAACAAAGTCATTTATATACATTTTAAAAATGGTGTCTGATTTGCATGAAAATCAGTTTCAAGTTATTACATGGCTTCATATACGAGAATATAAGTGACTCGATTTGGTAAAGCAGATGTCAATCTGACTAAAGTTCAGATCTACTTAAGTTATTTATGTATGTAGATCTAATTGCCACTGTATTTGTTTCGCTTCATTGTATTTGGATTTCCCGTGAGAAAAATTTAGCCATGCAATCAAACGGTCCTTTACAGATAGGCCTTAGACGAAGTATCAATGTATCGCTGTCCGTGTAAGTACAACAAATTGTTGATTTTTATTAGAAAACAATTGTTTGAAGTAATTTGAGACAAATAATCTGGAAATAATAGACTCAATTTAAATGAGTAAGATTGTTTGCCAGTTTACCTATCGACTATATATATAATGCCATGTGTGTTCTCGAAATCGTGAAAATAACCCACTCAGTATTGATTTTGGAGGGCTTAAAATTAGAAACAGGATGTCGTCTGTTTGGAAAAATGACCTTATATGCTTTCTAATTTCATACAACTTTTTATTCAATTTAAGCTTGATGAAAGGAAATTTCCCTTTACATAAGACGCACAGTAGCGTATCTCTTCAACATAATGTGATTTCAAGGATCAAGGCGTCATTCATTAATTTCTGGAATCTCGTTATCTTACCATATTGTTG